>NC_137462.1:111221374-111498874 GCF_964235325.1 Thermobia domestica | reverse complement strand
TCTTGAATTTCATTGAATCAATTTCGAATATTGTTTCTTTCTACAAAACACCCAAACCTACTCACCTTAAGCTTCAAGTTGCAAACCAGTTTTACATTATTAATACAATTTGATTTCAAATAGCTTCTCACTCCTAACCCACCCCCAAACAAAAACTTAAATTTGATAATTTTTTTTCCCATTCCCTATCTTTTTTGTATAATTTTCTTAAGTTTTCTTACACGTATTGTCTTTTTGACCTTCATGAAGGGCGCCAAAGGGCGTCGTAAGAGACTGCACTTGTGCTGGGAGAGTTTGAATTCCACCCTACCACAATCTGTTGACCGGTTATTTTTAGTTCTTCCAGTCGAGGAGACAGCATTCTGACTCCAGTCCACACGAGAGAGAGAGAGAGAGAGAGAGAGAGAGAGCGAACGCCACGAATATAGTCAGTAAGAATAAACCTACAGAGAGAAAGAGACAAAGAGAAAAATAAGGAAGGGGACTCATCCGAAAGTTTTCCTTTTTTTTTTTAAATTCCAAAATAAATACTTACCTTTTCCGATTAGGAAAGTCTTTCAGATAAAGGAAGAAGGACAATATAGTTCAGCTTCGTGTATTACGAAGTCTGTTGGAGCATCGTGATTTTTTTTAAATGTTGATTTCGTTGTTAGTACATTCAGCAACAAGAACGTCTTTTCACTTCATATACGCTCTCTCTTTTGTCATTTTGTCAAAAAAGTTTTATAACGAACTAGCTGAAATGTGCCCTTCTTTTCACGAGCAGAATAGATGCATGGAAAATATTAGAAGCCCTCCTCCTCTCTTTAGGATACGCATTTCAATGACAAATGTAATGACAAAAATGAATAATATTTCCTTCCTTGTCCCACTCCTCACTCTCATGCTGATGGGAAATGAATTTGAACTTAAAACAGTATCCGGAGGTATCTAAACGGCCCCGAAAACTCTAGATTGAACACTAATTACGATTATTTTTTTTATTATTATTATTTTTACATGCCACTTCCAAACCCCCACTCCACCCTCTATGGGACCGCGGTGGCTCAGTGGTAGAGCGTTCACTTTTGGTGTGTAGGATCCCTGGTTCGATCCCTGCTTGCACTAAGTGGACTTTGTGGTGGACAAGTATCGTGTGCGTGGGTTTTCTCGGGGTTCTTCCGTTTCCTCCCACTTTATTCATGCCACCATTTCATTCATTTCTCATCATCACTGTCTCCATCTTCTTTAGCCTAACCGGCATAAACGTGCAACGTAAAACTGAAAGATTTCATTTTTCTTTCATTTCCCACTCCACTCCCTAACCCACATGCTGAAAATTGTCACTGTAATATCATAAATTCTTGGAAGTCCTAAGGTTAATAATCATGAAAAACATAATAAATGTAATTGGCTCAGTAGTTATTATGTAATTAAGTAACACATATACACATTCACTTTATATATACGCCTTCCATTATAAATTAGAGATGAAAGCTCACCTAATCTGCTAATTATATATAGCGTACTTTTCTCTTAACTTGTAGCGATAAGGATTTTTTAAAACCAACGTAACTTCCCTCTAGAGCCACCACTGATTGCAAATCATATTCAAATTTGTCAGTACATTCAGAAGTTGGTAATAGAAGAGCTAACCTACATACGTTGGTGTGTACTTTTGGAGATGTCTGTACGATAGATGAAAAGTTCATTAAATGAAGATATTATAGGACAAAATCACGGGGAAAAGTGAATACCTAGGTAAATGAAATCTTTGCTTTAACGTCCTAAGTATTGTTGTTCTTAGAGTTGCGAACAAAAGATACGAGTTCAGGCCGCCATGTCTCGAAAAGGTGTGAAAGTGATGCTTCAACTCGGAAAGTAGATCTGTTTGTTATATAGGAACTCTGTCTCTTTAGTATCTTATCACGAAAAGTCTATCTCGTTTCGTCTCATCTCGTGGACGATTTCAGCTGTGTTCTAATTTCCTGAGGAGATAAATGATTAATGCAAGTATAGTAGAATTACAAACTAAACCAACATTTCTTATCAAAAGCAAAATATGGAAAGGCCACGTCCGACTTGTCAATGACTTGAATACTGCTACTATTGCAGAGCTAGTCTCTTACCACTACCACCAGGTGAATACCAGGGACGACTGAAGTGTTGCTCCCTAGAATAATGTTATTCTTGAATCTTGGCCTTCAATGAAAAAAGGTTGGTTTTGTTAGTGTGCATACTATAAACAAAAATGAACGAGTTAGAATGAGGAAATGAGATAAAACAGGAGAAGCCCGAGATAACTTACAAATACGATGTTGTTCAATGTAAACTCAACATGACCTGGAGTCCAACCATAGATCTTCCGTATCACAGTTGAGTACTTTATCCAAAGTCCATATAAAACGATATAAAATGAGAATAAAGATGGTCAATTTTATTTAAACGAAATGTTAATTGGAACAAAATGCAGTACACTGACAAGTGTTTCTTATATAAATAACGATAAATGTATTAATTTGCGAAAGAAGTGTTCACAAATGTGCGTCATTTGACACACAATTGTAGCTGTGTTTACTTGGCCATATATTCTAGATTTCACACAAATTAATGTACGACTAACGTCCGATTCAAAGCGTATTCAATGGGTTAGTTTTTCATATCCTTTCTAAAAACTTTGTTTTCTTTCTGGATTGAAAAGATGTAGTTGATCACAAAAAAAGGAAAGAAAAAAAAGAAAGATAATCTTCGTTCTACTTGGGAAGTGCATTCATAATTGGACAAAGTTTTAAATAAAGTTAATAATGTTCATCCTTTGTTTGGACAATTTTCATTCTATTCGATATGTGCCAGATAATGGAAATAAGTTTAAAACGAACGTTGTTAACGTTGATCCTTCATTTGGACAACTTTCATTTTGTCGGACGTGGTTTTGGATAGAATTCGTTCTTCTTGGGAAATAGCACTAATATTTGGACTAACTTTAGAACGATGTTGATAACATTGACCATAGGTTTGGATAATCTTAGTTTTACTTAGGAAGCGAAGCCGATAACACTAGTTAACAAAGGTTTTGTTACATGAAAGGAAATACCTGTTCTTAGAGAAACTTTTTGCGCTGAATTCGAATATGCACTCGGTTTTTCTCCATCACGTACGATTTTCCCGTAACAGAGGGATTTTCGGGAAAATCCCTCAAAAATTTCCCTTTTCGTTTATTTTACACCCCAAGATCTTGTCCCCTTGCATATACTAACATAGAAATTATACCTAAGTATACTTTGTTTCATATTTAACAAACCCTCCAAGTTTCGTAATAATCGCTTTATTCTTTCTAGAGAAATAAATATGTTTGTATGTATACTGTGTGTACTGTTTATTGCACCTTATAGTAATGCTTTCAGATCTCTTAAGTTGAGGTAAAACGTTTTGCTTTATTACCACAAACAAATATATAAAATATAATACAATATAATTTACAAGTGTGACAATTTACAATAAACAATAATACAAATGTACCAAAAGGTAATGAAAAGACAATCAAAACTATCACAATATATTAAACTTCCATTGGGTTACAAAAACGTACACTACTTCCTTCTTTTGTAAGAAATGTTGCATTCTCTAACAAGACCCCAACAATAGTCCCCCATCATTGAAGGATCCCATCGTCCCTGGTACCTTTTCTCCATTGCCATTATATCTTGGTGGAATCTTTCCCCCTGTTCGTCGCTGAGAGCACCTAGGTTAGCAGGAAAGAAGCTGAGGTGGGAGTGCAAAAAGTGGATTTTTAAAGACATTCTACAACCCAACTCTTTGTATTTCTGTATCATGTCCTGTACGATTTCTGTGTAACTCTCAGCTTTGTTATTGCCCAGAAAGTTGCGCACAACACACTTAAATGCTGTCCAGGCAGCTAGCTCAGCACTGTTTAACTTGCTGTCAAAGCTATCATCAAGCATTAATTTCCTAATTTGGGGACCAATAAACACTCCCGCTGAAATCTTAGCATCACTCAGGTTAGGGAACTTATCTCGCAAATACTTGAAACCTTCACCAGATGTGTCCATGGCTTTGACAAAGTTTTTCATAAGTCCTAACTTGATATGAAGTGGCGGTAGTAATATCTTATTAGCATCTACCAAAGGAGCGTATTTGACGTTGCATTCTCCAGGTACGTAATTCACTCTAGGTTCCCATTCCTTCACTTCATAATGTTTGTCATCAGCTCGGCTATCCCATAAACATAAAAAACATTGGTACTTCGTGTAACCGCACTGCAGTCCTAATAAAATACCAACTACCTTGAGATCACAACATATTTGCCAACAATGGTCCTTGTAATTTATAAGATTTAGCAAAGTTGACATGGTGTCATAGGATTCCTTAATCTTCACTGAGTGCGCAAGTGGTATAGAAGGTTTTTTATTTCCATTATGTAAAAGGACAGCTTTAAGGCTGACCTTTGACGCGTCGATAAATAACCTCCATTCTTCTGGAACGTAAGGAATTCCTAGCTCCGCCATCAACCCATTTATATCCGTACATACGCACACATTATCTTGCATTGAGAAATAGCTTGAAAATTGAACATGCCTTTTCCTGTACACTGATATGTTCGTTTCTGCATCCAATAAGTTCCACTGCTGGAGCCTTGATCCCAGAAGTTCCGCCTCTTGTTTTGTCAGGTGCAAATCACGGACTAGGTCAGGACAAAACGAAAAAACTTGGAGAGTTGTATATGTATGTATTAAGATATATATATACTGTACGTTTAAAAAAAATATACGTTGGAAGTACATTCTATTTTTATACACGTTTCTAATTTACAGACAGCAATACAAGTGTGTTGTTGACTATTGTAAATATTCATTTTTATGTCTGTGTTTGTAGTAATAAAGCAAATCGTTTTTACCCCAACTCAGATCTGAAAGCATTACTATCAGGTGCAATAAACAGTGCACACAGTATACATACAAATATATTTATTTATCTAGAAAGAACAAAGCGATTTTTACGAAACTTTTAGGGTTTATTAAATATAAATCAAGGTATACTTAGGTATAATTTCTATGTTACTATATGTAAGGGGACAGGAGCTAGGGGAATAAAATATCTGAAAAAGGGAAATTTTTGAGGGAACTTCCCGAAAATCCCTCTGTTACGTGAAAACTGTACGTGATGGAGAGAAACCGAGTGCATATTCGAATTCAGCGCAAAAAGTTCCTTTAAGATCAGGTGATTTTTCTCATGTAACAAACAAAAAGTTTAAATTTGTTAACTAGTGTAATTGGACAAACTTTAAAACAAAGTTAAAAGAGAAAATGCCTGATGGCTGGTATATGGGGATAATACTCCCCATACAAAAGAACGCAGATAAAGCAGACTGCGGAAATTATAGGGAACAAGATTATTAAATGTAGCATATAAAGTGTTTAGCAAGATACTAGTGATAATATTAGAACACTGGACAGAACATATAATAGGAGATTATCAGGTGGGATTCAGGAACCAAGGATGAACAATACACCAAATATCCACTCTACGTCAAATATAAGAGAAATTATACGAGTATGACAAGCCACTGTACCAGATGTACGTAGATTTGAAGCAAGCATATGACAGGCTGTACAGAAACAGGATATTCGAAATAATAGAAGAATTTGAAATCCCAAAGAAACTAGTCAGCCTTACTAAATTGACCTTAAAAACTACAAAGAGAAAAGTAAGAATAGAACAAGACTTCACTGAAGAATTTGAAGTTGAGGCATTTAAGACAAGGCGATGAATTTTCAACAATACTTTCTTTTTCTTTTCTTTTTTTTTGTTAACATAGCACTAGGAAAAGTAATACGACAACTCCCTATTAACAAAGGAAGAACCATATTAAATAGAACTGCGCAAAAAAATCTACTAATGCAGATGATATTGCAATCCAAACAAGAAACAGGCACATAATATTTCAAAGGAAACCTTCAATTTAAAAACTATAGTTTATTCTACATTTTTTCCAGTCAGTTCTCTTCAGTTTGTCCCACGAATAAACGTCTTGGCTTTATTACATGAAAAGTTATGCGCATTCAAAGATTTCACTATGAATTTTGACGGCAGCCATATTGATGACGTCATAGCTCCTAAACCCGCCACAGGATTCTTGGGAATTTTTGCCAGAAGTACATCATAACTAGTGCTTCATATTCCAGCAAGTTTCATTTTGTTATTTTAAATGTTTGAGTTAAAGCCTAATTTGACTAGACTGAGAAAAAGAAAAATAGAAGGTAATGAAAAATAAAGCAATGAAAATAGTGCTTGAAATAAATGCAAGTAAAACAAAATATATGAAACTTGAATATTCCAAGAGGACTAATAATAAGCAAGAGGATTTAAATATGGATGACCAAACAATAGAAAGATCAAGAAAGTTTAAGTACCTTGGCACGACCATCACCGAAGACAATAAAACAGCAGAGAAATACAAGAAAGAATAACAAATGAAAATAAGTGTTATTACGCATTACAGAATGTATTCAAATCTAGGAACGCCAGTAGAAAAACAAAATTAAGCCTGTACAATACGATACTAAAACCAATAGTCATGATGGATCGGAAAGTTGGGTAATAACCACGAGAGAGGAGGAATGGTTAGTGAGATGGGAAAGAAAGATCCTGCGAAAAATATATTTACCAATAACAGAGAATAACACGTGGCGCATAAGAACAAAAATAGAATTATCAGATCTATGATACGTCAAACCAATTAGAATTATAAAAATCAAACAAAGAAGATGGGCAGGACATGTACAGCGTATGCACGAAAGTAGAGCGACTAAGAAAGTGTTCATAGGGAAACCAGACGGTCGAAAGAGAAGAGGCAGACTCAGAAAAAGATGGATAGACGACGTAGAAGAGGATTTAAAGAAATTAGGAGTCAGAAAGCTGGTGAAGAAAAGCAGAGAACCGAGACGAATGGAGGAGAGTGGTTAGAGAGGCCAAGGCTCTTCAAGGGCTGTAGCTTCTACCAGTAAAGTGAAGTTAAGTTAAAATAAATTTGATAACGTTCACCCTTTATTTTAATAAACTTAGTTCTTCCAGATACATATACAGGTAATTACATTAATATTGGACCAACTTTAAAAATGAAATTGAGAACGTTGAACAACCTTCATTTTAATTGATAAATACAAAAATGTAATTGACCAAATATATCAAAAGCTTTACTCTAGGTATTGGATGGTCATTGTTTTACTTGGGAAGTAGTACCGGTAATTGGATATTATTTACTCTATTGAAAAGTAGAACCTATCTGATAAGTATAATATGGACTAAATTTATAATAAAGTTGATAACGTTGATTCTTTCCGTAGATCATTTTCATAAAGCTTAAAATGAAGCTGGTAACGTTGATATTTCTTTTGGATAACCTTTTATTTAATTGATACAGTACAAAGATAATTGGACAAAGAGAATTGGACTAATAATAATAATAATAATAATAATAATAATAATAATAATAATAATAATAATAATAATAATAATAATAATAATAATAATAATAATCATAATAACGTTGACTATAGGCACTGAGTGGTCTCGGTTCTATATGAGAAGTAGTACTAATATTAATCGAACCAAGATTAAAATGAACTTTATAACATGGGCTCTTTGTAGGAAAGATTGTGGTTATTTCTTGCGACCACTTAAGGTCAAATCGTTGAACAATCAAAATTCTGTAAAAGATGTTCTGCTAACTGACGCAAGTCCAGTGGACTTCTATGTCACTGTCCACCTCTGAAAAAAAAAAAAAAAAAAACAAAAAAAAAATAATAAAAGAAAGGAGAGACTGTGTAAGCTTATATAACTAACTGCCAGGCGCACATGTAAAAGATGTATTGTTCCAAATTCAATACGCTTTCATTACCGAAGAGGTTTATTTGCAAGGGCACAGTGCGTGTGGTCCAACTGTCGTGCGTCCTTCATTCCATACAGCAGCAGCACACATTAACATGTCACCCATTCCTGTTGCTTATGGGCTGAGCTAGCAAAAGAGAAGAATGAAATTAGGAGAGGGTGTCCAGATAAAGAAGCCGAGAGGTTGAGGAAGGGGATGGGGAGAATACAGGACACCCAAAAACTAGATCAAGAATAAAATAATAGAAGAGTTGGGGGATGACTTGGTGGGTGGGTGTGGGGGAAAAAGGTCCTATATGATTATTTTTTTCTTTGCTCCCTCGTTCTTTTTTCTTTCTTCTTTGTCACCCAAGTCCACTACTAATTATAAGAATGACCAGTGGTTCTGTTCCATCCAGAGAAAAGGGGGGCAGCTGTTACGTATGACAGCGGTCCACACTTAGGGTGTACGAAGCGCATATATGCATATATATAGGGAGAAAAGACTCGGACACAACCTCCCACAGTATTGTTCGTTACGCAAACGCGTTAGGGAGTAAAGCATTTGGTTATACATATGGTTTTAAAAAATCATGGGAAAAGATTCTGGAGACAGTACGTAACATTGATGTCCAACTTTTATTTCCCCTCCCCCACGGGTACTGTGTAGGCCTAATACAAAGATTAGGAAAGATTTCGGCTGTCCTTAATCTGGCAATAGTGCACCCTGCTTTCCGTAGCTGACTTACTCTATTTTTTTCCCCGGGTTCTTTCTGCTTCCCCATAAAGAGCAGTAATTTGGGCAGTACAAAAGCTGGACATTATGTTTGTAGTAGATGGAAATAGCCAACGCCAAAAGATACTCAAATGTCGGCCATTGCTCGTCAAAAGTTCTATACGAGCGATCTGGTTTTTTTTTTTTTTTTTTTTTTTTTTTTTTTTTTTTTTTTAAGTTTTGGTGAGGCAGTGTCTCACACTACATACTCAACTTTTAATCAAATAGAAAGTTAACACGTTTTTTTTCTTTTTTAAAAAAAAGCAAATAAAACTACTGTTGCAATAACCCTTAGAGCAGCGTTTCCCAACCGGTGTGCCGCGAATGGGCCGCTGGTGTGCCGCGACGAGATAGAAACAAAATTATTAATTCTATAGCAATCAAATTGCAAGACATTGGAAAAATGTATATTTTTATTTCACATTACTATGAACCTCTACTATCAATCTACAATTTTAAGTTTCATGCTGTTACCTTTCTGTACATTTTTAATGTTGAAAAAAGTATTTGTTATCATTGTTATGACCATTATCGCTTTTTTATTGTTGCAGACTATTTCGTAACTTGAAATTTTAAAATATCATTCAATCCTTTTGCAAAGCAAACATGCATACAAATTACCTACATTTGTTTGTCCGTTCCTTATTTAGTGATCTTCGTTCTTAGTGAAAGGTTAGATACAGTTTTCGAAAAAGAAAGTGTACTTTTAAAAACCTGAGTCCTATATTTCATTGCAATTGTCTTCTATTTTTAAATTCGAAAGAAAAATAAACATAATGATTTACCACGGGGGAAAACCAGTAATGAAGCTTTCTTCTCTGTGAAAAGAATATTAGTAATCACAGAAAAAAATTACCACTGTATTTTAAATTTACAAATAATAATAATAATAATAATAATAATAATAATAATAATAATAATAATAATAATAATAATAATAATAATAATAATAATAATAATAATAATAATAATAATAATAATATCTATATGTGTGTGCCGCGAGAATTCAAGCTACACCTGCAGTGTGCCGCAAGTTGAGAAAGGTTGGGAAACACTGCCTTAGAGGGGCAGTGCCTGCCATTCGGCTTGTAGCGGTGGAGCCTTTGGGTTGATAGGACTGGGTTCGCTCCCCCAATGTTTCTTCCAGACATGATTTTGGGGGCACTGTCTCGACGAAGCTGAGACAGTGCTCCCCGGATGAGACGAAAATGATACATCTATAGTATAATAATAAATAGAATAGTATCGTGTAAAAATAATATGGTTCCTCCGATATATTAAGTGTGTCCTTCCGGAACATTATTTTCTGAAAGAAACATTGTGCTTCCCAGTTATCCTTATGACGCTGGGTGGATGGAGCTCTGCTAACCCCATCTAGTGAGCATTGTTTGACTTCGCTCATCTTATGATAAGTGGTATTCTTGTGGGGCTAAGAGCTTTGGCTAAATAAATTGAATTGAAAATCAAATGTTAAAGTGTGTATTGGTTTAATTTACTATATACCTATGCCTTGTTCACAATAGAAAGTTAGGCATTTTACTTTAATTAGAGTGATAAAATCTAATAATAATAATAATAATAATAATAATAATAATAATAATAATAATAATAATAATAATAATAATAATAATAATAATAATAGAATCATATCTTAGTTCATTTATAAGTAATGTTACTGGGATAACAAAGACAACAACAACAGCAGAATTTCAAGATATCAGAGCATAGGAAATTGCCTCAATTTCGATTGCTGGTGGATATAACCATTCCTGGCTTTCTATCTTTTGTGTTATCTATGATATAAAAGTTGAAGTTATCTCGTCTCAGATGTTGTCTATGAAATAAAAGTTGAAGTTGTCTCGTCTCAGATGTTGTCTATGAGATGTAAGTTAAGTTATCTCGTCTTAGATGTTGTCTATGAGATATAAGTTGAAGTTGTCTCGTCTCAGAAAGTGGTTGTGCTTTTATTGGAAGAGTTTGCCTCATTTCGTATTTCGTCACGAAAACTCTGCCTCGTCTCGTGGACAACCGCCCTTATATATTTAAATATTAAACCAATGTTATTGATCAAGTCTGTTCAGTCAACTTCACGTGTGTCAAATGTGGTTCGCGGACTTCCGATATCTAAAATTAGCAACTATTTATTTATTATATTTCAGTACATTTACATAATAAGGAAGGTAATATAGTACAGCTTGTTGTTTGTTTATGTAATACTAATGTTTCAAATGCAAATTCAGGATCACATTTCAATATAAAGTAGAATTAAGAACAAATTAATTAGTACATAGCCTAAATTAAATGTTTGAATGCTCTAGATCCTATACAAATATTGATTAATGATTATCATGTTCATTAAATTTATTCATTTTGAATATCAGTGGAAATGCATGTTCTCACATTCGGTTGATACACTTTTTCACATTTTTTTAAAAGACAAAAATGTATGAAATACAACTGCACTATGACAATTGAAGAATACTTAGTCATGTTAAACTAACACAATTGTTATCAATACGTGTAATTTACTTGAGTTATATTGTATTAGATTCCGAGTCAGTAGATAAAATAAATAGATTACACTTGTATCTCTTGACCATTTCGTGCAATATTCAAAATATTTTCTTGACTGCGTGAAGAACTTCCAAGGGCGACAGAAGAGGGTAAAAACAAAAAAGCTTAGATCTGGATGGACAACGCCTAGAGAAGATATGGTAAGGCAATTCTTCTTTCATATTTGTATGTGAAGACGCCTACATGCGACTTGATAAGATTATTGTAATTTCTCTCACGCAGACAACTTACTTAGCAAATAATATCTTGAAATCTGCTAACAATAGGATTTAGGTTTTATTATTCCGATTTAGCGTTGGTATATTTCACTGCTGATGTGCTCATCTCTAGGCCATATGAATTTATGCTGGTTATTGATGATATTATGTGTTTTTTTTTTTTTTTTGGTATGTGTATGTACGCGCATGTGGGTGGGTGTGTGTATGTGTGCCTGAGTTCTCCGCTTTCTCTGGCTTTTTTTTTCTTTCATTTATTGCCCGTTTCCTTCATGGTCTAATTAATAATCATGAAATGAGTAAAATGAGAGAAATAAGCCTACGAAAATACCATTTGATAAAAAAAAAAAAAAATTACTAAATTTCTGTCATTATATGCTAAGCACACTGTGTGTAGTTGTTGCACCATAGTGTATGTGGCTCGTTAGAATTGTTTTTACTGCAAAACTAAAGTTATAACACAATGAACAGTTTGGCGGGTGGTTTTCCATGGAATATTTATACTCGAACATTAAACCAATATAAATTATATGTTAGATGGGATCATGAAAAAAAAATCGTTCTATATTTAATACTGCTTAGAAAGTTACCTATTACATTCTTATTAAAAAAAAAAAAAAAAAAAAAAAACTTGTATTCAGCTGAAGTGAATTCATAATGAATAAAATGAAATAGAAATGAACCTAACAGTTTCACATGGCCGTAAATGACGCACTATCTTAAGTATATTTGCAGACAAGAAGAAGATAATGTGATCAACGGCCGCATATGACGCTCTCAAGCAGGAATTTTCTCTATAGCCGCAAATGACGTTACACCGACTCCTTACACAGGATGTGAAGACGAAACGTTAAATCAGAGATTTTTATTATAATTCTTAAGATTATTTTTCATTTTACTGGAAAATAAATAAACAAAAAAAAAAAAAAAACTCAATACGTGAAGAATTTGTATACAATATTCATAGTACAGTTTAGAAACATCCCATTTAAATTAGAGAGAATCAGGGCTCTCGCCTATCCTTTCTTTGTATTGGTACTTCAGTGGAATGGGAATATTGGAAACAGAAGTGTGTGCGTGTTGTCTCTTTTCTCTTCGTTCGTCCTCCGCCACTGAGCGTGTCTGTGCGTGTGCATGTGTTTGTGTGTACGTATATGTCCGTCCCTTAGCACTAGACGTCTCTTACACATCATTCTCCCTACTGATGAATCTCCCATATGCTCTAAAGAAGGTTATGTGTGAAACATGCATGCATGTGTACATACACACACACATATATATATAACATACGTGAGAGAGGGTGGTCGAATGCAAAGAAAGGGATATAGGGAAGTTTTTTTTACCCTTAAACGCGGTGGCAGTAGAAACTAAATATAACTGTAACTGTAAAAAAACAAAACGAAAAGACTCTCCTCCCCCCACCAGAAAAAATCCTTCGCCAGTAAGAAACCAACAGGATGAGAAGACTAGTCCTGAGTTTAAAAAAATGTTAAAAAATAAAATAAAAATCAAAAAAGAACGTAACGGCGACGCACCAAGTTTGTGCGTGTATGTGCGTGAAACGAGGACGCACAAAGGTCATGTAAATATAGCCACAGTAGAGTCTAAGCTATTATATTACAATAGTTTAGTGTCTACGATGACCGTCATATACCAATGTGTCCTGAACTATCTACGTATCACAAAGGCTTGGAAATAAGTTGTCAAAAGTTGTTTCGTTTGTATTTTGGTATGAGAGATTTATATTGTACAGTGAAAATTTTTCCTCAGCTTTATTACTTTTCTCATTCCAAGGACGTAATATATCCAGCCAACTATTTTGTCAGGTATTCAACAATAGCGTAGTTCTCTACGCACTGTACTTTTTCACAGTATAGGCAAACTCTGACGACTTGCAAATTTTATACAAGTTATAATCATGGCTAGTGCATGCACACTTCAGCTTATCTGTATTTTTACTATGATTTAGTTGCTGTACGAAATACTGGTGTACGAAAACGTGTGTAGATGGCGAAATTGAGCCATCTATAGGCTTGTACGCTTTATAGTCCATTGATTTATATGGAGAATTATTGTTCTATTTTCTTTTAATTAAAATGTAATTTGAATGACTTGGTTTTACTGGCTTACTTCTTTCCTTCAAATCTATTTAAATGTGCTTTTTTTTTTACTTATAATGAAAATTAAAGTAAATAATGACAATCAAATACAATTTGAGTGATATTAAATTTACATATATTGCATCATCATTTGGAAAAGCAAGAGTCGTTTACCTAGATCTAAAGAAGATATGAGGAAAATCACATAATCAAAATTGCAGTTTATTTGAAAGAAAACAGGAATACATTTCCGCTTATAAATCAACTAAATAAAAAACTTGACAGGGAAAATAAAATATTATTTACTTTACATCTCATACTTGATTTCATGAGCATCAATCTTTCCTTTAGATTTTTATATGTTAACTCTCATTTGCACACACGTCAGTTTATTATTATTATTATTATTATTATTATTATTATTATTATTATTATTATTATTATTAAATTTGTTTATACGATATTTTAAATTCTTGATTTGTATCTCGAAATAACAGAAGATTATGAAGTATCAGTTTCTTATAAATGTAATATATTATGAATTCTTCATTTCCTGGAGTGTGTTCATATCTGTGTTTTTTTTTTTAGTTTTTTTTTTAACTCTAAACTAAACTCCATGCTTTCTGGTCAACTAGGCATTTATTAGTTTGGTAATGTGTGGTCAGCACTTGAGTTCATATGGCCGTTACGTCTGGTTTTTTGAAAAGAAGTCAAGTAGCTTGTCTACAATTCACTCACGACGCCCAAATTGTTTTCACAGTTACAGTCGCCCTCAAATTTATGCGTACCAAGAAAAGACACTTGACTACGCAAGACTACTATCCTTAGCATCATTTACAAGTAGTATTAATCTTAAACGTTAGTATTACCGTCAACTAGAAATACATGGAAGTTTTTCGGGAGCATGATATTGCAAATTATGGATGTGTCAAAATATAAAATATTATTTTCGATAAAGTAGACACTGTCAGATATCTAGGATCAATGTTAACAGACCAAAACTGTATTCACGAAGAAATAAAATGTCGACTGAAAGCAGGAAATTTGTGTTATTATTCAATTCAAAATATTTTCTGTCGAAGAATTTGAAGCTTAAAATACATATAACAATGATTATGCCTGTCGTGCTATAAGTTGCGAAGGAATGCAGACTAAAAGTGTTTGAGAATAACATTCTGAGACAAACATTCGGATCCAAGAGGAACGGGAATAGGGAATGGCAGAAACATCATAACGAGGAACTATATAATTTATACCATTTACCACACATTGTTAGGGTTATCAAGTCTAGGAGACTCAGGTGGGCAGGTCATGCAGTCAAAATAGAAGAAAGTAGGAACGCTTTCAAAGTTTTAACTAGAAATACAATTGGAAAAGAATTATTAGGATGATTTAGGTGCAGATTGGAGAACAATATTAGGATGCATGTCGCAGAAATAGGAATATAAAGTAGAAACTGGATCCAGTTGGCAAAGGGCAGAAGTCAATGGAGAGCTTTTGTGAACTTGGCATTAAACCTTCGAATTTCATAGGTCATAGAGTTAGTTACTTATTATAGTACAATTAACTTTTTCAAAGAGGCAACATGTTTGTATGGTCTATATCATTTTGTGCCTAAATGTAGAAAATACTTATATTATTAATAGGATTGCTTGCGAGACAAGAGTTAGGGCTGTCTCGTCTCGAACAGTTGTTGTGAAAAGTGCAGTTCTCTTGACTACGTTTTAGTTTGTATCGTCTTGTAAAGGTGACCTGAAACTGTTGTCTCGTCCCGAAAAGTATATCTGTATCTATTTGAAGAACTCTTTATTGTCTCCTATACATATCTCCTCATGAAAATTCTGGCTCATCTTGCATTGTGGGCAACAGTAGCATTAAAAGTGGTGTCTCGTCTCGGAAGATACATTTGTTTCTATTGGAAAACTTCCATCTCGTCCCGTATCTTATCATGATAATTCTGTTTCGCCTCATCTTATGGAGAATCCTAATTATTAACTTTTCTTGTGCTTAAACAGCAGAAAATGTTGAGGAATTTTTCACATCAAATTTCCATTTTACCAAAAGGAATGTTCGCTTTAGTGTTTGTGTATTCTAAGAGACTTTGCATGAGCATTATGGACATAGAAGAAATAAGAAAGAAAAAAGAACTTAAAAGTAAAACAAGAAAAGGATATAAGGAAAATAACCAGGAGATAAAAAAGAAAAAGAAAGAAAAACAGGACGCTTCAAATAAAACAAACATGAAAAACAGACAAGACAGCAAGCAAGGCTTGGTAATGACAGGAGGAGGACATCTCTTGAGAACCATCTTGTTCTGGCAGAAGCGTTTATATTTCCTTGGTCATCGCAGTTACATAAGCAAACATGCTCAAGACAGAACAGACCAGGTTCCTCGTTCTGATGACACTTTTCTTGCTTGCTTCTGAGAATGACATGCAAACAACTGGCCCGAATGGAAATTCAATCAAAACGAATTCTTCAGTCTCTCCATCCTCTTTCATTCCCAAAGCTCAGAGAGAGAGAAAGACAATGTTTTTAAGACACAGCAAATGAATAAAATAGCATTACGTCTTCTATTAAAACTTCGAATGAATTGCTTTCTATTGGATATTTGAAGCTAAATGAAAATATGCAATATTACGAGTATTCAACTAATTGAGATTCTTCTCGGAAGAAGGATGTCAAGGTTTTTCTCTTCATAACCATTTTTAAGAAAACATAGCAACTTTTAGTAATTGAATAAGCTAATTTATAATACGAGTTTCTATTCCCTTTGTGTTTGATGCATTCAAACTAACAAATTGGAGGAATTATTTTTCAGACTATTGTAGTGTATTTCAAACATTTTTTAAAAAATAAATATTGATGTATTGTAATTGAAATGATTTTTGGGAAAGAAGTGAAATAAAGCCTTTAGTTTAATGTTCGATTAATTTGGCCTACAAAATAAAAGGGAAGAAGGTAACGATTTAAATGAATAATAATGAACTAATTAATACCTGAAATGACGGGTAATAAAACAGGACAAAACTCCTCAAGAATCCTCACTTTCTCCAAGTGTTACCCATGAGACGAGACGAGACGAGACAACAGTCTTCCAATAGAAACATATGGACTTATACCTTTCGAGACAAAACAAAACTTTTTCTGGATTAACAATCGCAAATTTCATCTTGTAGACAACACTATCACCTCCGCACGAAGTATTTCTTTGTCGTATAGCTCATCCTACTACCTCCGAAAACTTCTTCTACAACTAACTGAACTTGTGTCATCTTTCTTATTTCCAGAAATATTGAAATAACAACATAAAATATAACGTACGGTGAGCGAGTGTCACAATATAAATCTAAAGGATTTCACATACAAACAGTAGATTTTTCTAGACGCATTCCTGTGTCTCTACTTTGGTATTTTCACCACTTGTTTTCTTGAAATCCAAATCAAGAAAGTAATATTCTACTATTTGGAATTCGTTATTTCTTGACTTATAAAACTACTTGTAGTTGCTGGTTATTCTTGGCTGTATATGACTTGGAACCTAGCTCATTCAACTTCAAGAACCGAAGTCTGAAGCAGCTTCCAATGCAAATGAATTCCGAAGCAATGAAAATGTAATCCAGGGCCACGGGTACATAAAGTACAAACATTAGCAGTTTGGACAGATGGTAGCCCATCATTAATTTGCATTTGTATTTATAATAATTATAGTATAAGAAGAAAATCTGAGATATTAAACTGAAAATTATTTTTTATATTAAGAAGGAGAAATTTCTCGTTTTAGCATTTTCTCATAGAGCGGAAGAAAGCAAAGAATGCACGCATATTTTCTGTCAAACATTAAATAAACGTTTAAAATATTTTAGTAGCGGTTGTCTCAGTTCCAAAAACGAGTTTTATCAACATTTGACCAAACGTGAAAATGAAATCTTTTCTTATAAGGATTAACTGACGTAAGCAAAGTGACATTATAATTGTGATCGTATCATCGTTGTGGCAATGTGTGTAAAATTCAATAGAGAAAACTTTTTACATTATGTATGTCGTTTCTTTTAACGTAGGGAGAAACAGCTATTAACAGTTGATAAAAATGTTCTTTAACCGAGTTAGACAAAAGAAACAGAAATATTTTGAAATCATTTTTGTGGTCATTAATCTCACTGATGTTCACACTATCCGAGGCTTCAAGTTTGCTCTCACGCAAGCTTGGATCTTTCGGGCTCGCTATCCTCAAGATTCGCACTTGCTCTTGCTGGGGCTCACTTAGCTGCATCATTGGGCTCGTACTAACTAGCCTCATTGGGACTCAAGGTTGCTAGAGCTTGCACTAACTAGCTTCATTGGGGCTCGAACTTGCTTGGGATCACATCAACTAGCCTCATTGGGACTCGAACTTGCTTGATCCTGCACTAACTAGCCTCATTGGAGCTCAAACTTGCTTGAGCTCGCTCTAAGTAGCCTCATTGGGGCTCGAAGTTGATTGAGCTTGCGGTATGGCTTGTTATTCATTTATAGGATTCTTGTTCACTATTGTCGCGCTTATTTATAGAGCCCGTAAGCCAGGTATTTGAGAGTTTGGTTTTCAAATCGAGGATTTTGTGTAAAAAGGTCGTGATTACAAAACACTCGAAACGTTAAATATTGAATTTCTCGTTAAATTTCTATTAGAAACGTTAAATTTCTCGTTTTGTCTCAAAAATGAGACGAGAATTACATTTTTAAATTCGAGACGAGACGAAAAATATGACAATTCTCGTTTCGAATGAAACTTTTCGAGTCCTGCGGGCAACACTAGTTCACCCAAGTCTTAGTTCTCAAATATTGTATAAAAATATAAATTGATTAAAAAATTTACGAACATAATGAAGTGTATCTATCAACGTGTAAAGATACTCAAGTCATTGCGCAATATTCTTCAATAATAAAGGTGGTTTAAATATAATTATACACACCCATCATGGACGTCTCCTGACGCGGAAAGACTCTGATAACTTCTAGATGAAATTAAGAAAAAAAAATCAAGCATAAATTTTGAACATAATTTTATGAAATGAGACGAGAAAATTTGCCAGAAGTTTCCAAGAATAGAGACGGGACGAGAAACAATTCATCCAGAGACGAAATAAAACTTCTACAAATATTTACAAGACGAGAAAATATCTCTTGTCTCGTCAGATGTATTGAAACAACTGTAAAGACTAGCCTAAGCATTTTAAACTCAAGCATGTTGTCTTATTACAAGAATATATGGAAAGTCTTTTACAGTGTATCTTGATACTTGTTCTTTGCGGATTAAAAAATAATAAAGCATTTAGGGAGAAGAGAGATTGTTAGTGGTGGTCTTTCCCACAGAAAGTGTCTAAACAACCAAATGACTCGGTGTATATACATATATATATTCATACACATAAGGTTTCTTCTTATTCTTTACTTTTTTTTTTTTGCTTCATATTCTCTTGCGTCATGCAACCAGATGATATAACCACAGAAGATTTAACGTCCGGTTTCATATTCCTCATCCCCATCCCATTCTCGGTTGGTACATACATATCCTCCACCTCCTAAATTGCAGGCTTTCTCTTCTCCGCTCCATCCCTTATATAACGTATCCCTATACAACCCACCCACATCTCCCGTTGCAGCATCCGAGAAGACCGGCATCTTCACAGGTCAGGAGATGCAAGTCCTAAAGATCAATAAATAATTGCTTTGTGTGACATCTCTATCTTTTCCACCCGAGACAACCAGAAAACAATGAAGTAAAGAAAAAAAGAGATGAGGATAAAGAAGGAAACAAAAGGAAGGAAGAATGAAACACACAGAGAAAGGAAGAAAAAAAGGATGCTAAGAGGAACAAAATGAATGACTCTTATCGCTGTAGTCTGTGTAATGGGTGGACGCTCACCAGAAGGTCTTGCTGATGACAAGTGTTGTTATACTTCACTTCGTGTTTCTGACTTTCTCGGTGTCTTCTCTCAGTATAATGGCCGAAAAGTACAACATTCATGTAATTTAACGCATACATAATTTATATCTACAAACATGATAGTCTTGTAATATGTAGTAAACATTCCCAGTGGTAGGTCCATGTGGTTAGGATTTTAAAATTAAACTGTATATTCACATCACATATTATTCCGACCTAGAAGGGAAATAGATGTAAAACTATAAAGGATAAATAAACAAACAAAATAAATAGTAAATGTACTATCAAGGATTAATTAGGATTGAGAAATAAATTACTATTGGAAGTTTTAAAAAAATAGATAGGGGAATTTTTTTGAACTAACACTTGAGTAAATTAGACATTTATATTAAATAGATCCACAAGCTTGAGCCAAGACTATTTAGCAAGTATAGGTTTGTAACAGAGGGTCGTGTCAAACAAGTCTACAATCTTATGCTAACACGGGAAGGTAACACAAGTTGTCGCTCAAATCTGATTCCCACTTAGCACATCTGACAGAACATCATGAGAAATGAAAATGATGAAAATTTAAGGTATATGAACCAGGAGGGGCTACGGGGTTTCAAAATTTGAATATCCAAAAAATTATATCATGCAATTATGTACGTTTAAAGTAAATATCTTGAAAACCGTTAAAAACAATTAAAACAAAAGTTGCACAATATAATGAGAACAATATACCCTATCGAAAACCACAAACATTGTTGCCATAAGCAGTGATGCCAACTCAGCAATAAAAGTATTTTGTTTAAAATAGCATCATATACAAGTGTGCACAGATTTAAAATGCACTATTATCATTAGACATAACAGTGAAGTGTAGTGGTGCAGTGTTGCACACTGTTGGAGCTAGGTGTACTGAAAATGTACAATGGAGAAGTCTGATATATGGCAGTATGGTAAGAAAGGAATCTGGGTCTCGTACTATGAATTTAGTTCAAATGCATAACACTGATAGTATAACATAGCAAAATGCCAGCAGTGTCACAAAATATTGATTCATTGGAAAAACGAAATTGAGTGATGCCATTTTTACGTGCGGTGTCAGCTCCGAAGCTATATAGGACGGGATTTATAGTGTAAAGTAGGATCCAAACCAATATGAAAGAGAAAGATAATGAAGTGTAAGGTGAAAAGTATAACAAAAACATGTCCGAGGCGGGATTAGAACCCGCGATCCCTAATATGTCGGTTGCCTAGCTTTCTAGACCAGTGGTACTCAAACTTGTTATCGCGACCCACATTAAACAATAAAAATAATTTTGTGGTCCACTTACTTTTGTTCAAATGCACATTGATATTAAACGTAATGGTAATGTGTTTCAAAGCAATTAAATTTTGTAAATGATGTCTCTAATTCCAGTTCGTTCAATAACAGTTCGTACGAGTGATTAACATTGAATTTATTGGAGATGATGTGAACATCCCGAACGACAAACATTACAAAGTAGAGCTCGATGCTTAAATTTTAATAAATCAAAATTTAGTTCGTTTCTTTTGAGTCTATTGTTAATACCTCACTTTCAAACTAAATTGTAATGTAAATTTATGAATATAGTGGCCCTGTCGGTACGAGAATATCAGTTGGTGACGATCGAGTAAGTGTAATGTAAATTTCTCAGTATCATATGAAATTGTACACATGCACAAAAAGGATTAAAGTGTTCCCATAGGAAGATAACACAGAGCTAACAATACTCCCGACCAATGCCCTACCCCGTGAAAGATTTTGATTCACCCACTCTCTTTCCGCCCTAACCCAGTATCTCTACTAACTGTAGGGCAGGGCTCTGAGTAAGCACTTAGTTTTCACCTAATTGTTTTCTGAATAGTAGTTCAGAATATATAATTCTGCCTCAAAATAAAATTTTTACAATTAAAAGGAAAAAACTTCTCGGTCCGCGACCCACACTTTGAGAAACACTGTTCTAGACCATTCAATTATCTGGGCCGACTAAAAACGAAATGAAGAAGTAATAAAATATTACAAATATAATCATATGGTATGTAGGAGAGGAAGTAAAAGAATATGTTACTTAACGCGAAAGACAAACCAAGAAAGTACTCTTCCAAATATTGGTAAGATAATCTGGAGATCCAGTTCACAAAATTAGAGAACACGTATATTAAATTGTTTCTATCACTTTCTTCGCGTGTATCATTTTGTTTTCGCGAGTTGTCTGCTTATTCACCGGGGCTACAAAAGTATAATGCAAAACCCTCACTTTTTTCTAATGCATTCCTTTATTATCATCTGTCGCCACATATCAGACTTCTCCATTGAACATTTTGAGCACACGTTGCTCCACAGTGTGCAACATTGTACCACTACACTTCACTGTTATGTTCAATGATAAGAGTTCATTTTAAATCTGTGCTCACTTGTATATGGTGCTATTTCAAACAAAATATTTTTATGCTGAGTTGGCATCACTGCTTCATCTATGGCAACACTGTTTATGGTTTTTGATAGGGCATATTGTTTTCATTATATTGTACAACTTTTGTTTTGATTGTTTTAAAGGTTTTCAAGATATTTGTTTTAAATGTACATAATTCCATTATATAATTTTTGGATATTCAAATTTTGAATCCCCGTAGGTCCTATCCTTCTGGTCCATAGCACCTTAAATTTTCATCATTTTCATTTCTCATGATGTTCTATCAGATGTGCTATGTGACAATCAGATTTAAGCGACAACTTGTGGGGATCTTTCCGTGTAAGATTTAAGTTATCAGGAACTTATATCAAATAAATTTACAACCATCTGATAACACAAGTGTTAAGATATCTTAGCTCAAATATCTAAGATCTCTTACACTTATCAGATGTTTGTACTAAACAGATCTGCGAGTTTCAACTAAAACTTCAATTATTAGAGATTTATCTTCAAATAGAGTTGTAAGTTTGTTTAATTAGCGCGTGTTCATGAGCCCAAACAAGACGAGAAATAAGATTTTCTAGTCTCGCCCCGTAAATTTTTGAACAGTGTCTTATATTGTAAATGTATGTGCAAAATTTATTCTCTTATTTTCTTCTTAATTTCATCTACAAGTTATCAAAAAAATCCTTCTGCGTCACAAGAGGTCCACAAAGGGGTTTGCTGTAACATAATATTTAATATTGGAGCATATTGTGTAATGAATTGTGTATTTTTAAATGTTGATAAATGGTATTTATTATGTTATTATAATTACTTTATATATTTATAGTATTTTTAATACTATTTATAAATTATGTAACACTAAAACAGCGTTTAATATGTAAGACTTGCGTGAACTAGTATTGTCCACGAGACTCGAAAAATTTCTCACCTCGTCTGTAATGTGAAGATGTATTTCTCTTCTCGTGAGCAACGTTACTGATAATTTTGTATTTCCTACGATTTCTAAGAGTTTTTTTTTTTTTTTTTTTTTTTTAATAATATAATAGCACTTTCTCGTTAGATGAACAGTTTTAGATTGGACCATTTTAATGGATAATGGAAGCACTTCTGATCCCGGGAGTCGTAGTTATAGATCCAAAAATCGTGTTAATTTGTGGTGGACATTTTTTTGTTTTGTTTTGTTTTGTTTTTGTTTTCTGCCGTTTCCTCTCATATTCTCATTTCACAAATAGCTTCATTTATAATCATTGTCTTTCATTGATCATGCATTTCCTTTAGCCTACACGACATATTTGCGGAACATAAAATACAATATTTCATTTCACTTCGAAAGTACGAGTCACCAAATTTAATCCTAAGTATACGTAATCAATTCCTTCTCATCCTTTCTGCAACTGCACAAAGTACTGTAAGCTGTGGTCTATATGCAGATGTCTATTGCTTGACAAGACGTTGTTCGTATTATGTCACATACGCTAAAGACTAGCAGCTTCTACTTCCTTAGTTTACTAACCAAGTGAGTGAAAAAAAAACCGTTAGAGAAATCCAACTTTTGTCAACGTGAATGCTGTCAGATTGCACAAGAGGAGGAAGGGGGATGGATATAAGGAGGTGGGGAGCAAAGAGTATAAGAGAGGGTGTATAATAACAAACTAGAGAAGAAAAGGGGTGGAAAAATTGTGAAGGAGGACTGCTGATGACGATGATGAAAAGAGAAGGAACGAATAAAAGGATAAGAAATGAAGTCCAAACTCTTGTGAGCAGAGTTCTTTAGAAAAGGAGCAGCTACCGAAGAATAGACAACATAATAGACGGTAAAGATCAGGTTGCTTGCCTACATACTTTCTTCCTTAAAAAAAGAAGAAATAAAAAGTGTGTGTGTGTGTGTATCATCATAGCAACCCACCCACTCTCTTAAAAGGAAAGACCTGCTGCCGATTTTTTTCTAAAAAAATTTATCTCCATTCTACATCATTCGTGCTTTTTTCGAAGGCAAGGCTTGACCAGTTGTAGATTTTTTTTTCTTTTTAGTGGCATAAGTGCTTGCTTGCTCTTTCATCACAGTATTCAGCACAAGAGACTCAGGGGCACGCCTAACAATAGGCAATAGGTGAACTCGGAAGACCAGGTGCGTTGTTATATGGCTATGGACATATGCAATATATATATATATATATATATATACACAGAAAAGTTCCTTCCATTAATCTTAACATGCGTGTATAGTATTGAGTATGTATGAACATATACATATAAAAGCATTAAAATGTTCTTCGATGCACATGCATGCACTTTATTTTTTTTAATCCTTTTTTTTATTATTATTTGTCTTCTTTACTTTGCTTTCTTGTGACCGTTCAACTACTGACACACCTTTGAACGCATAGTCTAATGACCACAAACAATTTGCAATGAATGGTTTGAACATGGCAAATGCATTGAGAAGACTTTTGTACGTTTTTCTATGTCCTGCTGTATGAATATATATGTATGTATGAGAGAGAGAAAAAAAGAGTAAAGAGAGAGAGAGAGAGAGAGAAAGAATAAGAGTTGGCACAGAAATTAGAGATAAAGGATGATATTATTACATTTATAAGGTCAGCTCCAGTTCGTTTTATTATTATTATTATTATTATTATTATTATTATTATTATTATTATTATTATTATTATTATTATTATTATTATTATTATTATTATTATTATTATTACTAATAGTTGAGTTGATATTGAGCCTATCACCCCTTTCAGCAGTGAGGCTATATGATGTGAGACGGGCCCTACTGATTAACGTGGAATCCGAACCACATGAGCTCCGCCAGAAATCCAGCCCAGATCTCCCACGCCAAAGGCGCGTACGTTACGCCACAAAGGCGCTCAATAATAATAATAACTAGCAGAACCTCTGCTCTGTACACAGTACATCATTCTACTATGAGCACGACTCGACATGTTATTTCTAAAAAAAAAAAAAATATCTAAAATAAGAATGTCCAAAACTAGTGCTTTCAAACTTTAGAAACTCTGATTTAGAAACAAGTAGTTCTTCGCTTAGCAACGTCCTATCCTAACAACTCGGAATAGACTTTTCAGTTTTCCTTGGATGTTATGCAACCCATTCATCAATTTTGTAATTTTGGTTGCCTAACAGCATAGGGATTTTTTTTAATATATGGCCTCAAAATGACCCTTAAAACATTGAACAGAGAAACAATCTTACATTCTTATGAAAATTTGAATGAAAACTGTCAAATTTACACAAAATTTGGAACCGACCAGCGAAAACAATACCTTTCTAAAGCCTGTACTTTTTAAATAGATCTCATTGTTGAAAGGAATTGCACAGAAACACATAGGCCTAAACGTAATACTTATAATAATAATAATTCTGAAAAAGAGTTCAAATCGGATAGGACGGTATTAATATGGCATCGATGTAAAAAGTTGTAAACTAGTTCCCGCTAATTTGTTTAAAATATTTGACTTCAAAGTTTGGACATTTGACAGAGGTTCATTCAGTTATATTGAGCCGAATTTGAATGTACCACTTACTACTAAATGCCGTGTTTCCACCACCGGTTAATATCGATCTACAGGCCACCTCTACTGACTGCATTGGAGTTCCCTGGAATTATAGGCATTGCATCCCACTCCTCTTTACAGGCTTTCCCTAGGCCTCTTTACAGGCGGCGCGGATTCGATGATAAAATAGGCGCCGCGTGAGGACTCCGAAAGCACAATAATCCATTGGACTACCATCTCGACTCTTGACAGGGATGTCAAAGAAGAAAATTGCCGAAATTCTAATTTCGTGTTTCGTAATACGATAAAATTCCAGTTATCAGAGTAACTTAGTTTCAGTTATCAAGGTAACTTAGTTTCAGTTATCAGGGTAACTTAGTCCTGATAGCTTACAAGGAACCCCTTGAGTGCGAGGTCGCAAGCGCAATCTCTAGTAAGGGTCATTTGAAAGTGTAGTGTGAACAATGATAACAGGAAAAATATTAGCTGCTAATGACTCATCGTATGTATCAGGAGGGCGACAGAAAATACTTGTCCGGGAGGTGCAGGGATCAACCTTCTATGGGAGGTATGTATTACACTTCAGAAAATGGACATCGTCAACATTCACGAAGTGTTTAAAACATACCATTAACTTGCGCCATGAACACCGAATGGAAAATGGCGCACCACAGTGATCACAAACGTTCGCACCATCATGACCTAAGGCAAACTTCTTGGGAGTTACAAACCACTCAGAACGTTCAGCTAGTTATCCTCTTTTAAAGAATGTATATAGAATCATATTGGTGTAACGAGTGCCATTAAATTCCATCAGTTCTCATCTTCCCATTATACCAATATGATTCTATATGCATTCTTTGAAAGTGGATACCTAGCTGAACGTTCCGAACGGTTTGTAACTCCCAAGAAGTTTGCCTTGGGTCTTGATGGTGCAAACGTTTGTGACGACTGTGGTGCGCCATTTTTCATTCGGTGTTCATGGTGCAAGTTAATGGTATGTTTTAAACATTTCGTGAATGTTGACGATGTCCATTTTCTGAAGTGTAATACATACATCCCAAAGAAGGTTGATCTCTGCACCTCCTGGACACGTATTTTCTGTCGCCCTCCTGATGCACATGGTGAGTCATTAGCAGCTAATATTTTTCCTGTTATCATTGTTCACACTACATTTGCAAATGAGCCTCACTAGAGATTGCACTTGCGACCTCGCACTCAAGGGGTTCCTTGTTAGATTCCAGGTATCAGGAAAAGTGTTATTAGGGTAAACTTTAATTTTCAGTTCCATCTTAATAGGTAGCGTGGTTATTGTATAGCATCAAGTTTTATTTTTTTTAAAAAAAAGTTTTTTCTCGATAGTTTCAAGAACTACGAACCACTATACAGTGAGCAAAAAAAGTATTCGTCTCAAAGCGCACACAATATAAATCGTCTCATATATTAAAGGACCGAAAACTCTATCGCACAATAATATGCTCATAGGTTTGTCTATATTTCCCAGCATAAAATAAAGGAAGAAACAAGTGAAACATTGTATTTCGTTTTCTACAGGTTACAATAAAGAAGAGAAACGTCACATTTATTGCCAAAAAAGTATTCGTCTTTATCTATACCAGAAGCAACACACTCTTCGTAACGCATGTCTTCGGGTATATAGCTGCAAACGCTTTTGTCAATTGGTGAACTGTAGTCAAAGAGTGTATGTGTGCTGCTATTGGGGTCAACAACAAACAGAAAGTAACCAGGTGAAGACGAAATGGGCGGGAAATCAAAAGAAACAAGTGAAGAGGAAATACGAATGATGATACGATTGTTTGGTAAGAGTAAATCGTTTAGTGAGACCAGTGTTAGACCCCTATGATTGGTCGGCCTATTACCAGCATTAAAGGCCTCATATATAAGTTTAAAAAGACAAAAACATACAAGAATCTGTCGAGATCTGGGGGTCCATTACAACTAACGTAGCAAGATAGACGTCTCATCGCACGTAAAGTTAAGGAGAATTTGAAGTGAGTGCACCACTCATAGCTGCGGAGCTCTAACAAGAGTCTCCAAAGAAAGTGTCAGTCCAAACCGTGAGAAACGTCCTCAATGGAGCTGGATATTGAGCCCAAACAGGCCACAAAAATCCATATATCAGAAAAAACAACAGAACGAAGGGCCAGGAGTATACAATGTCACACAGGAACGAGATATTCGACTTCTAGATTTTCTTTTCACTGATGAAGGCACATTTCATTTGTTTCAATCAGATGGACGAGTTCTGGTATAAAGGAAGAAGAATTGTGAACTTGAGGAAAATAATTTTACAGCTACAGTGAAGTATAGGGGCGGCTCAGTACTTGTGTGGGGTGCATGAGTGCGTGCGGGGTTGGAAAATTGTTTCATTGTAAGCATAATGGATCACACAACATACATCAACATCCTGAAGACACATCTTCTCACGAGCGTTGAGCAAATGGGCCTAGCAGGTGATTACATATTCATCCAAGATAACGACCCGAAACACACTGCGCTGAATACGAAGCTGTGGCTTTTATACAATACCTCCAAGTGGATGGAAACCCTTCCAAAATCACCGGACATAACTCTAATTGAGCACCTATGGCAGTCTCTAGAAACAAACATACGAAAACACAATATTTCAAATAAGACTGATCTTTAAAACGCACTCTTGACAAAATGGAGGAAAATTGCCAGCGTAACAACAAAAATCTAGTTAGATCAATGCCAAGGAGGTTGCAGGAGGTCTTGCGGCGAAAAGGAGAACCCACAAAGTAGTAAAAGTTGGGGCAAAACAACCCAAGCTATTGCAGATGAATAGTATTTCTTAGTAGACGAATACTTTTTTGGCGTAAAATATGTTTAGTTCATTTTATTTGTACTTTTTCGTATGCTTCGAATATGAAATAACTTCATTTCTATGTTTGGTATATATAAATGTAGTGTGATGAAATATCTGTGTTTCGTTCTTCCTTTTACTATTGAGTTGAATGCAAATTATGTGCGTACAAACATTTCAGTTCTGGCCGGACGAATACTTATTTTGGTCACTGTATATCACTTCGATCAGCTCAACAAGATTCATCGATTGGTATATGACTTATCTTTGAACATTATTATTATTATTATTATTAATAATAATAATAATAATAATAATAATAATAATAATAATAATAATAATAATAATAATATTCGTTAAAAGCTAATAATGTTGTAGAACTTATTTAGAAGTTAATGTTCTCTTTCAACTCCGAGGCTACACGAAAACTAAACAGACAGCTTCATTAAGAATCCAAACTACATGAGCTCAATACGGGAATGGAACTCAAATCCTCCGCTAGGAATGATAATCGTTTACCTAGTAGCAAGATCTGGTTTGATTGCTAGTTAGCTCACATAACTTCCGGTGCTCACCAAACAAGAACTTACTTGCGTTAGGAGAGAGCTAATTCGCGCCTACAAACAAAGAAGGTATGATTAAAGTTGGAGCAAATTCATGTTTTAAACGTAAAAGCCTAATAAGATGCCATTTATCATATAAAACAGATGGTCGAGTAGTAAGCGCAGTTGACAAAGGTCTTAAACTTTTGGTTGTAAAAGACTTGTTTTTATTAGTGGTGGGCACAAAAAACAGGTTTTTCTGTTTCCCGTCTTCTCGAAACCGGTTCGGTTTTTCATCAATCCGGTTTCAGTTTTCTTCAAAACCGGTTCAGTTTTTCATTGAAACCGGTTTCAGGTTTCCCAAAACTGGTTCTATTTCTGACCAGAATAGTGTTTCGTTGTTCTCCGGAAACCGGTTCCGTTTCCACAAAAATAGTTTTATGTGTTTTCCAAAACAGTTTTGGGTTTTTAGTTCCAGTGAAAACGAACCAGTTTTGGACAAAACCAAAACCGGTTTCGGTGGAAAACCGAAATGTCGGTTTTTAGGATTTAGGTTTTCCTAAGAACCGGTTTTGGGTTTTTATAAAAAAAAAACTGGTTTTGCTTATCCCTAGTTTTTATACACATTACTACGTTCTTTTGTTTGCATAACACAGTTTAAGTCATACTGAAAATAGTTGAAGTCCAAACCTTATATTTTGATTGACTATAGCTGGTCAATGGTACATTTCCCCAAGGTGCATGCATGCTCATTTTAAATGTCTCACTAAGTACTATTGAAATATATAATAAAAAAATCCACACATTGTTGTTTCAAAAAAAAGTTATGCCTATTTTTGTACTTTTCTTATAGATGATAATTCAAAAATTCAATTTTCATGCCTCTGTTTGACCTTTGGTCCGAATAGGTTTTTTCATATTAATTTACGTAGCACTTAATCATATAGAAGGTTCATTGAATTATCTGCCAGAGACTTGTCCTACGGGAAATGAGCTTCATTCTTTCAGATTTCAGGTAAAATAAAAACCGATTTTAAAAAGATTTGTAGATTCGTGTTTCGTTCTTGAACTGGTTCTCGCATTACCTACACTTACAAAAAAAAAAAAAAAAAAAAAAAACGTTAAAAAAATATTGTTTAAAACTTTTATATAGTTTCAAGGACGTTATTCATGACTGGGTATTTATCTGCAGTGCTTCAGTATGTATAGGTTAATGCAAGGCTAGCTTTATGAAATTATCAACCTTTATGATTTCAATGCTAGATTTATTTTTTGAAACAGCGTAAATTAAAGTGGATTATCCGTCTGACACAGATAATAGAAAGCAGTGGTACCAGGTTCTCCTATAATGAAAATCCCAAGAATACGAGAGACTGAAAGAAACGTAACACAAAAGGTCTCTTTCGACCCTCTTGCTTAGTGTCCGTTTAGAAACAAAAATAATGTCAGACATGACATAACATTTGAGTGACGTTGTAGCTTTTGGAATTGTGTTTGTGTGGATGCGTGTGCTGAAGGAGAGTCTTCAATCTTTTGTCCACAAATATACGCCATGTTGCGTTTCATAGCAAGCTTATCTTATCTGCTGCTGTCTCCAGCACCGGCCAAAGCCAAGCCAAGAGGCGACCGCACGCTCAGCTCTTCTGAAAAGGGTTATTCAGCAGGAGAATGAAGAGGACAGTACTATATGTACTGTGCTAGGACACTACCACGGTATAAATACAAGACACACAAGCACACCTTTTCCTGCCCTCTCGCTCTGTGATCTCTAACCCCAAAACAAAACGGATTCATCTCTGGCTATTATTATTATGCTACGAGATACATGACTGACAATAATAGCCCCGTGTCTCACATCCGAATATGCTTCGTTTAGCTTATTTGCTAAAGAAAGGACATGGAGATGTCTGCAAAAACACCCAAACCAACCACAGTTTCAACTCAACATTTTAATTTTTTATTTCAAGAAGTCTTATTAGGTTTTGCTTCCGTTTATTTTTCACATTGTTTGGAAGATCGAAGAAGTTAAATATAAGCACAAACTTCTTTTCTTCTTATTTTTCTACATTTTTTCTAATATCATTTTTATTCTAAATATCTCAAATATGAATCTTTTATAGTTGAAATATTATTGTTAGTAGTTAATAACAGTCATTTACAACTGGTCGATATTATGACGTAGTAGTGCGTTTTTATGATCAGAGACAGGACAGAGACAACAGAGTGAGTAATGGAGGTAAGTGCAGATGCAATAAAAAATGTTAGCAATGAATGATTAACCATGAATCTGTGAGTAATGTATCTATAAAACCAATGACTATACCTTGTTTGCTTGTCATCACTGTCCTTTATCAATGCTAAGTTTGCGTATCTACTCCTTGTTCTGTCTTACGGTTTCTGAGAATGGGAGCAAGTGAACTGTGACGTCACAGACCATATGAAGCAGGTTCCTGCAGACTTTGAAAATACGTACGAATAAGAGCTCTAGTGCAGTGTTGCCAGATCTGAATATCAAAAAGTAGCGAGATTGTGCTGTAGAAGTAGCGAATTTGAACTATTTGTAGCTCAAATATACCCTTATCGATTTAATAGAAACACCTGAAGTTGGATGTCAGATGTCTGGGTTGGCAACAGTCAAGCGGCGGACCGCAGTTGGACTGTTGTTGGTAGTATGTTAGAGCAAACTTCATACTACATCAAGAGCAATAGAACTGCAGCAACCGGGTAGAAGGTGATTTTATATAATGAGTGACCTTTCTGATTTTTAAAGAGACATGTTTGCTTAAGTCAGTTTTGTAGGTTCTTAAATACACTTTATAAAGTTTACACTATGCTTTCTCACTGTAATTCCTCTTTTCTTTAAATTATTTGCTAAATTCTTTATCTGAAAGTCATGAATTTTGGAAGTTTTTTTTTGTAACTCTATTTACTTATTATGTTATTCTTGATAATGCAGTAACACAATTAAATTTACGATGTTCACGTTTACAAAACTAAGTACAACTACTAGGTATAGGTAGTAACTGAGACATCAACGTGGTTAGTGATACTGCAACAGCGTAATTTTAAAAAATGTATAGTGTTATCAGATCTGGAGATTAAAAAGTACTAAAACAAGAATTAAACCAGTATTGAACATGTTAGTTTTACTAAAACTATTGCTCGTTTTGAAAAGAATAATCAGCGAACAATTTTTATTATATTATACACAACTAATAATTCTGATTTCATATGTGAAAATAAGAAAGTAGTGTATTCTTAAGAGTTATAGAATGCAGGTAATAAAAGTAGCCCAAAAGTAGTGTGTCACCCAATTCAAAATTTTGATAGCGATGGCACTTTAATAAAAAATAACGCAATCCCAATCTACTTGTAGCCCAATCTGGCAACACTGCCTAATAGCCGATACCAGGATGGATGATGACAAGTCTTAATGTAATGATGAATGGCCAAATATTTCTTAATTCAAGAAGTTGTCCAGAAACCGTACCAAAAATGCTGTTTTCTCACCGAGAACCTAACAAACCCTGGATATGCTAACCATTGATTTCTTCGGGAACACACTATTTTGAGAAATGTTACCAGCTGCTTCAAAACTTATCACAACATTCTTTAATTCAAAAATGTTAAGTATTCTTTATTTCGTTGTTGCAAAAATACTAAACGTTTTATAGCTGGTTATAATGTGAAGAAAGAAAGACAGAAAGAAGTTTCATCAAAATATTTTAATCATTATAAAATCAATGAATCATACAGTGATCAAGCTGATTAATGAATAATAATGACCATTATTAACTATTAACGTACTTAATTGTGTTATAAATGCTTCTAATCGGTTTACTCATAAGGTTATGTACTTCCGTTTACATACCGGAATGATTAGCAACCCGGTAGTTTAACGTTTGGTTCTCGTTGAAAGTACAGACTTCCATCGCCCGTTTAATTGTTCTGTGGTTGTCGCTAGACCCGTCCGGTTGATTTGTTGGGCCTGGGTCTTAAGTAAATTTTGGGCCCAACGATGAATTACAACGTGAGAATTACATATCATAACACGAATAAATTATTTTACGCCATCTTTAACCTCTTTATATCAATGACAGTGATTTCCTCTATCAGTGTACGTCGCGACAATAATAGTATAAAGTCCTAAAAAATGTCTTACAAAATGATAATTCATCGTCTGAGTTCCCAAAAGAATGAATTACAAATACTGAATTTGTTACTCATCCTGACCATCCTAACTCTTTCTTCTTATGGTGTGGGGAATGTGACAGTTGCTCTTTTGGCCCTGGATGGCCCTGGATGGCCCTGGATGTAGTTTTTGGAAAGAAGAGCTCAGCTGCCATGTGAACTTCTTTTGAAAGTTGGATTTGTCCGAGAGATCTCTGGTTGGTTTCGTGCAAGTAACATTTACTAAGGTTGTTAGTTCACACGTGCTCCTCTAATAGAATATTTCTTGTAGTTCAGCTGATAAGATGTTAGCTTCCATATTTCTAAATCTATACAAAGAATGCAAAATTTCATTCACACTTCGCAAACATAAGTTGTACACTATATGTACACTATTATGTATGGAAAGTTCAGAATTTGGCATTAACTTGCTGTAATTCTACTGATTTTTTTTAAACACTATAGTGTATACGTACAAATTTAAACTTCACCAAAGACAAGTTAACAATCACTACCTGTAACTTCTATACCTTGTATAAGGGTTTAAAGAAATAAATCAAGGCAAATTCTTTAACAGGCAATATCTCTGCAAACAGAGAATAACATACCCGCAAACAGAGAATAAAATAGAATACCTGAAGCAAAAGAATCGTGAATTCTTTTTACTTCAGCAATTGTATACGTTGTTTTTGATATTATCATTGTCTTCAATGAAGATGTAACTTATTTAAGTTGACAAATTACCTGTTTGTCATCAGGTGACATGCGACACATATCTTGTCTTGCGTGCCAATGATGGAGCACTAACTCACTGTCCATTCATGCTAAACGAAAGGAAAGAAATACCTACGTGAGCAGCGTGAATCAGTTGGTTTAAGTCATATAGTTTATATGTAAGTAAGGTCAGTGAATGGAATAACGTATTCCGCTGTACGTATACGTTCATGTTTTTCTTTCATACTTTTAACTGCTCTACAATGTTTGAAGGCGAATGAAGATTTTTTTTTTTTTAACAAGCGGACGTCGAGCCTGCGTTAGACACAGTCCAACACGTGCTTCCAGGTTACGCCTTGCGAACTTGGTCAATAGCGGCAGCTGTCCGTCCGGTGACGTGTCCAGCCCGTGATGATCTTCCGTGCTAGCAATGATGATTATGTATATATCTCTCCCCCTCCTCCTAAGGGGTTTCGGAGCAAAAGGGGAAGGTAATAAAAAAAGACTCTTACTTGTTTTCAATCTCATTTCCTCTTCGTCACGATTCCTTTCCCTTCTTCTTCTTTCTATTTAGAGTTGACTCCAATAAACACAAAGAAATTATGAACTGATGAGTCGAAAACTTTGCTTCCACTTTTTGTTACTGTTTTATCAGGCGAACTAAAGTTCTTAACAGGTGATTTCCTGATGCCTGGATACATATATAGTATAGTAATTTTACACTGAAGAGTTTGATTCATCTGTGCCGTAAAATGAGAATCTTAGAACGTGTCAGCATTATGTCCCTCTACATCTAATAGCTATATTACTAGTTCTAAAATTGATTGTATTAAGAAAAATGTACTTAATGACGAAGACAAACTGAAATGGATTGTTTGAGTCTTGTAGGAATATTTTTACATTTTAAGTATTAACTTATAAAAAAACCAGCAGTCTGTTTTGAGAAAGCTCCCCGTATAGATATTTCTACCCAGGTAAAGGTATAAGATAAGTATAGGAAGCCAAAGCAGAAGATAAAGATTTTTAAGTTTACGAACCGAAAGCTACCAGGTTCAAATCTTGGGGATAATGCAGAAGGTTTAAAACAGGCTTAGCGTTGCTTTTCTTTCTTTCTTTCTCTCTCTCTCTCTCTTTCTAAACTAGGTTAAACATTGAACGGCTTCAAACAATAAAGTATTTGGTTGTTGCAATCTAAGTGTCAGATTTTACGTTTGGTGGAAAATCACCTTCTGTAACGCAACCAATGAATGGAATGAGATCACACGTACGACACCACAAACTTTGTACATGTTTAGAAAACAGGCTGAGCTGCTCAATTGGTCAGAAGATAATGTGATGTTAAACAGAGTCATTGAGGGTACACCATAGAGAACACCCAATTGCAACTAATTTTGATTAGGAATTCAAACTTGCTCATTGTGTACAATACATCTAACCGCAAAAGACATCAATAGTACATTTCGTTGTTTCGTGAAACTTCACATAGGTCACACGACATTGAAAAATATGCTATATGGCAACTACTCATCAGCATGTTCTTATTAGCTTTCCAAGAACACTGTAAAAGAAGCCCTCGGAAAAGTGTTAGTACCATTGCAGATGAGATAGGCCTACACCATACCAGTATTGTTTGGTGGCTGCGTGCATTGATAATGTGGAAAAGTGGAATTATGGACTCATGGACTCATAGTGTGCTTAGTATAAGTTGACATTGGGGCAACGAAGTTCATCATCTGGAGGTGTACAGATTTCGGTGTGTACGTAATAACCGATAAGATTTTCTGCATCATATTATCACCTCTGATGAAAAATTGAATCTACTATGGCAATAGTAAACGGTCAAGTCGGCGATCAACGTCCAGGACGGTTTGCACTACGACCCAACAACTCCATAGCAAATGTTTTAGTGGTATGATCGTCTATGGTACGAGTCGTTACGGTACTTCTCCACAAACTTGTCAACAAGCATTCAGTAAATGATCAACAGACACAGTGTCCATATGAAGATGCAGACTCAAATGTCGCTCGAAGGTCTGTACAGACTACTCATCATCAGTGGCGGCGTAAGGCAAACTGGGGCCCGGGACCAGTCAAGTAGATCGGGGCCCCTTTTCGAACAATCGTGATTTATACACTTCTACGTTTGACATTCATTTGCATAACCATTCTTTCTGTATACTCCTCCCCCTTTCCCGTTGGTGTGTGTGTGTTTAGATCATTTTAATCTGGGATATATTAAACAAATGGGAGTGACATTAAGAACCCCTGTCTATTTTTCAAATGCTTAGAACCGTCTTCAGGCTGGTATCTAAAAATAAAACTGGACAAGGCTATCATTGCATATTTTTTTTCTTTTTTATTCATTTTCAAACAAAGGACACGATAGAAAAAAGATTAGGGATACAAGTGTAACGGAAACTACAAACCACGACAGAAATAGCATAATCTTAAGAACAAACAAAACGTAACAATCAATAATCCTACACTTATATTAGCCTAGTATCAACGCGTACTATAATTAGATGGAATAGTGGAAGTAATGCTCCTAACAATACATTTAGAGTCAAATTTACGTACGGAACGTAACAATGAGCTGATATTGCAAAAATTGCAAATAATAATATAACCGATGCGATTTCTAAATGTAAGCTCTATGTTTTCTAGAATATTTTTGTTCGGTTCTCGCCTTTGGTGTTCCTCCTGCACAATCTCTCATATGGTTGATTATTCATAGTTTCTCCCTGTCTGAATTTACGCTAGATGGCTTTTATTTGATTAGATTTTTCTTCTACAATTAGCCCCATTCACTTTAACATTTGGTTTCTCTCCAGTGATCAAACACAACACTCAAATACTTTTTTTTCTTTACCGAACTATCCGTAAATAATGGATAGAATATATTTCTCCCCTGCGCAAGGGCGCCCATCAGGAGGGGCAAGGTGGGGTGCTCACCCCCCCTAGAGGAAATTGTACTGCAGAATATCGAAAATCCAATAGAATTTTTACATTAGCTACAGCAAAATTTGAAACTATTTTTGAAACGTCGCTTATACTTGCCCCCCCTTGGAAACCACAACATGGGCGCCCTTGCCCCTATGTGTCTTCTTCATTCATCTTTTACTAGGTTTTTCTCCAGTGATAATGTACGGTCTATTTAGTCCCACTGCTTTTGCCGAAGTATCAATGAATAGTTAAGCACTAGAATATTTCTCTCTTGCTTGTCCTTTTTACTATTGTTTCCAGATTTTACACTTGTTTTATGATTATATTATTTTGTATTTAATAGTCCAGTCATATTTATATTCTGTCACTTATGACTATTTCCATTACCATTTACTAACGTACTTAGTGTTACAATATATTATAACAAAAATTCCTGAATATATTGAATAATTAGGAATATAATAGATTAAATGTGTGAGCACAGAATTCTTCTACGGGTTATACCATCCTATTTTTCATTACCACCTATCACCAGTCAATTGACAGATCTTGACGGTTTTTTATTACTCTTTTGGTACTTTTGCATTTCTATTGCCTTTACTTGAAACATGAAACTACTTTCGACAATACTTCCACTACCATATTAGCCTGTGTTCCACCAACATTCAGAATGATACCTTCCTTGCTTTGGTAACTGCGAAAGTCTCAACTATATTATCAAAATCCAAAATGGATCCTATTTCATTTTTGATAGAAAGAATGGCTAGATTCGTGAATCTTTCTTGATTCATGGTGGAACGCAAGTATGATTTTATCAATTTCATTTTGCTGAAAGACCTTTCACATGATACGACAGATACAGGAAGTGTTATCAAAATCTGAAGAACGGTTGCCAATCTTTAGTAAATTTCAAAGATACATATTTCAAGATGCCTTGTGAGGAAAAGTCAAGTTGTTCTTTAGCTTTCTGAGTACACCTTAGTGAACGGATTATATCCTTACAATCCTGAATAATTTTAAGCTATCCAGGTCATTCAGGTAGAACAATGCCAAATCATAGCAACATGGTTTTAGACTTTCCTTGCTCTCATCATCTAACTGTTGCACAAAGTTGGCCATAGAACACAGGAATACAAATCTGTCTTTCAGTTCATGCATCTGAGTAAAATGGTCCTACATTTGTTGTCTCATCTCATCTCGAATTTCATTGATAGAGCGCTTCACTTCGGAATGTGCAGTCAGGTCAGGGGTTCATTCTTTGCTTCTTCAGGCATGCATCTCCTCCTTCTACTGTGTATACCCACAGTTATTTTCCATGCCCTGCAACTTCCTTCAGCTGCGGATAAGATTTCCTTGCCTAGCTCAGGTCTCCAGGTATCAACGGTGTCAACCAGGCTCTGTAACAATAAGAGTTTGACTGAAACTCATATCCTGAGATTGAAGGCATTTTTGGATCCGATCAATATATGAGAGATCTGCAGACCAGAAATATAGTAAAGCGATGAAGTTAAATGACTGGGTGCTTGCAAGAAGAGGACCAGCATCTCCTCTAATATCAAGCGTTTCAATCGAAGTGTCACGCAGATCTTTCAACAGATTAACTACTTCATCCAATTGACTAGAAAGTGCCTTTAAAGCTTCTGCTTTTAAACTCCATCTAGTGTCAGTTTCATGTTTCTGACCAATCTTTACATGATTTTACAGCATATTCCATCGGTGACTAGATCTAGGGAAGAATACCAACAAACGTTCCATTGCTCCAAACAAAGTGACCGCCAGAACGTTAACGTGTGCAGCATGTAAGCCACAAGGTTGAATGAATTATTGTTACGAGGAACGAAAATGGCCAAAGGACTTATATTCCGTATCAAAGTTGGAACTCTTGTTTTCTTATTGAATATTTTCTTCACTAAATTCGTGGGCTGAAATGTAAATTCATACGCCAAAAAACAAAGAGCAGAAATGGGGAAAACAGCTATGCAAAAGGGTTTCGGTCGCTGAAAATTCGACTTGTAAAGGAAAAAAAAAAAAGAAGTGAATCGGCGATTATAGTGTCTGCAGCAAAGAGCTTTTAGTTAGCAACATAATGCTGGTACCCTAATAAAGCATTATGTACGTTGATCCCTTCTTTCTACCCTTCTATTGAACTGATATACGAATAAATAAATAAATAAATAAACGGTGATATTATAGGAAGCAGGCTAACAGACGGGGCCCCATTACTTGCATCGTAAGACCTTACAATGTAAACAACACAATATACTTTGACTTTCTTTTATTATATTTTAATCCACACTCAGCTTTTTCCTTTAAATTTTTCTGAGGTTATTGAACAGAGTGAAACTTTTGTTTTATTCGTATTTCAATACACATACATTGTTTCCTTTAAGTTTCTTTTGGAGCTCCAATAGGGTGAAACTTTTATTTTATTATCTTTCACCTACATTCAAATTTTTCTTTAATTTTTTGGGGGTCCTCAAAAAATTGAAACGTTTGTTTTATTTTTCTACCTGCATTCAGTCTTTTCCTTTAAATTTTTTTTGGGGTCCCCAAGAGTATAAAACCTTTACTTTATTTTTCACCTATATTCAGAGCTTTCTCCTTCAAATTTCTTTGGGAGCCTCCAGGATAATGACACTTTTATTTTATTTATTTTTAATCTACATTCAGTTTTCTCTTTAAGTTCCTTTCGGGACCCCAAGAGAGTGAGGCCCGAAGATTTCAGCTTATACGGAAATCCAGCATTGATTACCTTTAATAGAGAGATATTTGTGTTGTTTCATGCGTTATTTGGTGTAATATTTATTGATTGACAATTAATTACGTTTACATTTAAGGAAAGTATGGATTATAAACCTTGACGGCCCTTCTACGGCTCATGCTAAAAAGGTTCCTTAGTAATTATTTTTTACCTACCGTCGGGGGCCCCCACAATGTGGGGCCCGGGGCAGGGGCACCGCTCGCCCCGCCCTTACGCCGCCACTGCTCATCATAGTTACAGTATAGAAAAAAAAAAACTTCCTCGTATAACGTTTCCTTGTAACATGTTCCACTGACTGCCATCTCTTCCAACATCTCAATCATTTCTTGACAGCAGAAATCTTCCCTAATGACTGGGTGGTTCAACTTGCTATTGAGGTCTTCTCTGAATTGTAGACTTCAAACAGATATATTGAATAACACAGTATGTGACTGATAGTTATAGGTGTGTGGCTGCAGAGACTACTTTGGCTAACTAGGGATGCGCACGAGACAAGATTTGTGGCTGTCTCGTCTCGAAAATTTGTTGTAAAAGTGATGTCTCGACTCGAAAAATGTATATTTCTCTATTAGAAGAGCCGTGCCTCGACTCAAACTTTGTCAGGAAAATCCTGTCTCGACTCGTCTAGTGCGTATCCCCACTAACTAGCTATTATAGTTTATCCTCTTCGTATTATTTTTATTTTATCTTATCTTTGTTACTAATTTTTTGCCTTTATAAGTAGCATATGTCAGTTGGACGTGTCAGTCCCATACATTCAAAATTCCAATGTCTAATATATATTTACGAAAATGAGTTATCGATAAACAAGAATAAAGTTTCAAAAGTAACACGTATTAAGTTTCGTACATCAGATTATCGTTTCTATACTTCTTAGTTTTGTTATGTATAACTAATAGGTAAACTTTTCGGAAGTACTTTGTTTATCTGTCCGTCTGTCTTCCAACAAATATCAGAGCAAGAGCTATAAGAGATAGTGATATATTTTTTGGCTTCTTTACATTCCCATAGTTTGCAACTTTATATCGTAATTTCAGAATGTGAATCAAGAGTGATGAAAGGAGAAAGAAACCAATTCACAATCTAGTACATTTAGAGTTCTTTGCTCTATGCCTAGAAATCAGCGCGAATGCGGTTATCCCGGATGTATCCGCATCATTATAGCATTTTCCGTGGATATGTTTTTAGTTTCTGTGAGGATAGGGGTTAAAAATGTGGATGATTGTGAAAAGACAAGAATTTGAGTGATCATTCTTGTAAATAATTAATAGTATTTAGATCCTGTAATAAAGCGCTATTACTTTCGAGACATATAACCGCCAAAACAAAATAGAATTTCGTTAATTAATAATTACTTTATGTTTTCTTTTGCTTTTAAAGTCTATAAGAAACAGGTCTATGAAGTAATAATCTGATTTAATGCCACTTTGAGTAAGTGGCTCATTTTTCTTCTTCTTGAGATGGCTCAGTGGTAGAATGCTTACCTCTGGTGCGTAGGGTCTCTGATTCGATCCTCGGTCAAGTAAGTTTGTGGTTGACAATATCTCGCTTGTGAGTTTTCTCGGGGTACTCCCGTTTCCTCCCACTTTCTCACTCCACCAATTCTTCCATCATCATTCACTTGCTTTAATCATGGTCACCCTTAGCCTAAATGCCATAATCGTGGAACGTTAAGTTCAAAGCTTTCAAGTATTTTCTTCTCCTTCTTTTCTTTCTGAAGGTCCTTTTATCCCCATTTTTGCCTTTGCGTTCTGAATAAAGACACTTATACCTTATGAGTAAGGAAGAACAAAGAAAACGGATTGGCTCTAAAATTGACAGGTATGGTATTGTTAGTTTGACCATTTTCTTGTCAGGACTCTCCGTTTAAAGATGTTTTACGCAATATGTATATTTCCCATTAATTTGAAATTTCTGTTTGCAGGATTTTTAAAGTTATATATATATATATATATATATATATATATATATATATATATATATATATATATATATATATATATATATATATATATATATATATATATATATATTAGTTTAGTTGACTTAATTCAGTAGAAATAGAATTGAATTTTACTAATATTATATTATAAGATTCACGAAATTATAAAGGAGGAATTTACAATTGTTACAGTTGGAACTATAAATATTTTTGAAACTATAATTGTTACAGAACAAACAATGTATTAGTTAACGCATTATTTCCTGATGCGTGCATTGATGCAAATTTAGATGTTGAATATACGATACGGATATGGATACGGATACGGATGTGACTTTTTATATCCGCGAAGACCTTTATATCTCCATTCAGAAACAGAAGTTTAATAACTTGAATGTGTAACTAATGAATGGTGTTTTTTTTTTTTTTTTTAAGATGCAAAATAGTTTTGGGAGACCTTCTTTGTCAAATTTGGGTCACTACACAATTTCTATTCCTTTATTTTGTCCATTTTTGTCATTTCCCAATTTTTTTTTCAGCTTGCTTCGTGTGGAGTATTGTACTGTATGGGTGAAAAACATGAACATTACGCAGAAATGATGCGAAACGACTGGAAATTTTCGAAATGTGAGTGTGGAGAAGAATTGAGAGAATTACCTGGGTCGAGCGGAAGACGAATGAGAGGATGTAAGAAGTGATGAGGGAGAAAAGAACAATTTAAGATAGCATTAAGAGGAGGGAGAGAAACTGGTTGGGCCATTGACTAAGAAGAAACTGTATCATGAGGGATATGCTAGAGGGTATGGTGGTAGCAAAGAGAGGGAGGGTGGCTACAAATATTTATTTGAAACGGGTTAGCCATATTCTCGTGATGCTATCACAAACAATAGACAACGTCCAATTTGGATATATTTTTTTTTTTTACTCTTTGCCATTCCCAATTTAGACTTATTACATTTCCAATTTGGATTTCAATTCGGGAATATCACTATTCACTTCAACAACTACGAAAACTATGGATTGAATACTACTATCAGTCGTTTTCGATTATTTTTACTTATCACCAATTTCTCAAATTATGAGTTGTCTCGCAAAACCTCATGTGATAAGGACCTAAGTTCGACCATGGTCCACTCATGTATGTAAAAGTCATCAAAATCGGTGCAGTGGTCTAGGAGGAGTTGGCTGCTAACCATCTTTACACTGAGTTTATTTATATAAATATCGTACACGAGCTACAAAACGCTATTTAAGACAAGTATTAGTGGAAAGTACATTGGAAAAGCCTATTACATTTTAGTTTAACCGTTCACCTGTTAAACGTTTAAGTAAATGCAGTATGTAATTCAAAGATTTGCTAAAATCAATGGAAGACAAATTGGCTTGTACTTATGATAAAGATTTGCTAAAATCAAGGAAAGACGAATTGGAGTGTATTTATAATAAAGATTTGCTAAAATCAATGATGGACGAATTAAATTGTACTTGTAACAATGGATTGCTAAAATCAATGAAGGTTGAATTGAATTGTATTTATTGTAAAAATTTGCTAAAATCAACGACGGACAAATTGGAGTGTACTTATAATAAAGATTTACTAAAATCAATGATATACAAATTGGATTGTACTTGTAATAAAGATTTGCTAAAATCAATAAAGGACGAATTAAAGTTACTAAAATCAATAAAGGACAAACTAAAGTGTCTTTGTACTTATAATAATGATATGCTAAAATTATGGAATTTCGAATTGGAGTGTGCTAACATCAATGAAGGACGAATTAAAGTGTACTTGTAACAATGACTTGCTTAAATCAATAAAGGGCAAATTGGAATGTGCTTATAATAAAGATTTCCTAAAATCATTGAAGGACCGATTAAAGTGTAATTATAATAAAGATTTGCTAAAATCAATGAAGAACGAATTGGTGTGTATTTGTAATAATCATTTGCTAAAATCAATGAAGTATTTTTTCCTGCAATCGGAATAATATTTTCATCATTGTAAATGTCAAAAAGGAAAGATAATTTATCACAAAATATACTTTTAATAAAAATGATGTTACTCTTGTATCTCTTTTAGAACTACAAGAAAACTAGACTGCAGAATCAGAAATAAACAACGAGGAGAAATGCCTATCTTTTGCTATCCTGTGGGAATATACATGAGATACTTACTTAACTTACAGAAGACCTATACAAGAATTCTTCCTTCTTATCCATCTTGTATATCCTCTCCCCACCCCTCCCCGCCTACTCTTTCTGCTTTTTGCAAAGGAGATAAGCTTTCTTCCCCCCTGTTTACTGATTCTGTAAAGGACAAGGTAAATCAGAACATAATGAAGTTCAGTAAAGTGTTTGCAGAGACTGTCTCCGGAAAATCCCACCCAAAAGATAAGACACAGTGGACGTCCCTGTTTGCAAAGTTTCAAAGGAGAGTAGTCGTCGTAGCAGTAGACCAAACCAAAAGTGGTGGTCGGGGAAGATGGAGAAGGAAGAAGGGGGAGCGGCTAAGAGACAGCGGCTGTTAGAAGGCCCTTCTTTTTTCTATGAAAGAGTTGTACAAGTTCTACCAAAGAAGACAAGAGTGGACACAGCGCTTTGAACTTCGTACAAGAAGCAGACACAACTTGGTTGGAAGATAAAGAGAAGATAGTTCGACGAAGGGACAGAAAAGCTTACTCACTCACTCAGTGTATGTACCATATCTGAGCTACTGTCTTTCTTTGGATCTTCGAAGATTCAACATTTCATTGCTTGGTGTATGTTCAGAAGAGGAGGAAGACTTCTTATCTTTTTAAGAAATAAAAAAAAGAAAAAACACTACTGATCTTGTAATCGTCAAACTCAGTTGCTAAATTATTGATTGAACTAAAGCATACTGTAGTTTCCCATGCAAATTTTATTTTGTTTGGTTTTATTTTTCTTTCTTTGTAGCATATCTTTCTGCTGCTACTTTGTCTTAGAAACGTATCTTTTTTTTTTTTTTTTTTTTTTTGTTCATGCTAATAAGATACGAAAAGGCACTTTTAGATTTTTGTTTTAATCATTGCTATTAAGTTTGCATGTCACTTAAAGAGGAACAACTTTGCTTTCCAAGGATAAAAGCTTATTAAGATCACACAGTACGACTTTTAAGATTGTATACTGTTTAGTACCTCCGTTACTCCATGTGATAACTTTCGAACGAAAGCAAATTTTTAAATTACGTTCTTTTCCATAATTTAAAATAATTCTGGCTAGAGTGATTGTCCCGGCCGAGTTTGTTAATGAAGTCAATCAATTAACATCTTCATGAGTAAATGTACTGCATAGTTTAAAATCCGATTAAAATCCTTAAGAGTCTTCATCCCGGCGAAATTAAAATATCGCTAATTTTACAGTAATTTTGTGATATCTTCAAATAGATAAAACATAATCGAAATGTGGAACAAGAGCGCCCTAGACAATATTATTTTACATGAGAAACCGTTATCATGACTCACTTATCTGCTTTCGATTTCGAGCCATTTTGAAAATCGGCATTTATTTTCGCGTTTCTAAACAGCTGAAAACGGAAAGCCACTAGGTGATTTGTGATAACGGTACCTCACGCAAAATAATATTGTCTAGGGCGCTCTTGTTCCATATTTCAATTATCTTTTATCTATTTGAAGATATCACATAATTACTGTAAAATTAGCGGTATTTTAATTTCGCCGGGATGAAGACTCTTAATAGTCCCTAGATTCTTCGCAACCTGTACAACAGTAAAACATTGTTGGTTGACTATGATAAAATGATATGAAGCTTTCTTATATGAAAAAAAAAAAAAATAAATAAAGTTATTAGTTTTTAGTTTCGTGTAATTTTCTTTACTGTTTCTTCTCTCTTTTTCTTTTAAGATCAATTTTACTGAAGGAACTTAATAATGGCTTAATTGTTGAAATGGACATCCAAACCTTTAATAATGGATTTTTTCCAACAATGAAGAAAATTCTAAATAAAAAATCGGCACGGATTGTTGCTTTCGATGGGTTATGAAGTTTCTTATCTAAAACTTTGAACTCTCTAAGTTGAAATTTGTAAGAGAAATCGTGGATTTTCGTGAAAGGTAAAAAATATATTAGAGAGATACGAAGACTGTAGTGACATCTACCTTCAAAATGTGTCCGTTTACACCAAACATACAGATAAAATGGGCTCGTTTTCCCAAAAATGACTATATTCTGGGCCTGAACATTTAGCTCGCAGAAAATATAACAGTGGGTTCGTATCGTAACTGAATATCATACTTAGGTCAGCTATTCAGACTATTAGCTTTTTACTACACATTACCAAATCAGCCATACACTTATGTATAAAAGAGAACGTTTTTAAACTAACTAACTAACTCTATGGCCTATGGAACCCGGAGGTTCAGTGCCGCGTTCACAAAAGCTCTCCACTGACTTCTATCCTTAGCTAATTGGACTTCTATCCAGTTTCTACTTTGTATTCCTATCTCTGCAAGATCCATCTTAATATTATCCTCCCATCTGCACCTAGGTTTTCCTAATGGTCGTTTTCCTATGGGTCTACCAGTCAAGACTTTGAAAGCGTTTCTACTTTCTTCCATTCTAGCTACATGACCTGCCCACCTAAGCCTCCTAGACTTGACGACCCTAACAATGTTGGGTAAACCGTATAAACTATGTAGTTCCTCGTTATGAAGCTTCCGCCATTCCCCATTCCCCCTTCCTCTTGGGTCCGAATATTCGTCTCAGGATCCTGTTCTCAAATACTTTCAGTCTATGTTCTTCCCTCAGAGTAAGCGACCATGTTTCGCAACCATACAAGTACAGAACAACAGGCATGATTATCGTTTTATATATTTTAAGCTTCAAATTCCTCGCCTATGATTTTCGTCTGTTAATATTGATCCTAAATATTTGAAAGTATCCACTTTATCAAAAGCATTATTTAATATTTTAACGCCTCCACAATTTGCCGTATTACGGTCCGGACGCACTTCCATGTATTTAGTTTTCTCTGCATTTACTTCTAAACCATACCGAACGTTTTTAGCAGAGAAAATTTATACAGTGCCAATAGCTGATGGGGAAGCATGGGTCCTGTGTTCAATTTTTGAGCCAGAACTAATGAATCACTCATTGTTAAATAATGTTATATATCATAATGTTCAAATGGGACATATCTCCTTATAATAATGACCGATGCCCAGCATGTTGAAACAATAGAGTGGGGGATTAGTTGTGTGAAGAGCTAAAGAATATAATGAGCCAAAGATATAACAGTAAAAGTTCGTTATTGGATCCAATTCAGCTTGTTAGCAATCACTCTAAATTGTTGCCTTGTACTCATCTTCCGTATTCTTGATTTCTGATGTATTTTCCAACCTTGCGACTACAAAACTCAGCGAAGTTTAGTGGCTAAAATACGTGTCTTCGGAGCACGAGGTTTGACTCTAGGTGGAAGAGCACTTCAGTAGTTCTGATCCCAACTTATGCTGTAGATCTCGTCCTATATAGTCACGAGCTGAAAAAGGACAAAAGCACAAATCAAACCAAACAAGTAAAAATCGGTGACCAGTTTTTATTGTAAAATGGCGCTCATTAGTCATTCATGTAATGTTTGGTAACAAGAAAAGTTTTATTGACATTCTGGTCTTATTTGTCCGTATGATATTCAGAAACTAGTACTGTAGTTATTGCGAATTTCTGCACCACTAATTTTAACCATTCACATTTATTTGTTTATTTTTACACCAAATATTTTGTCAAGACTGTGTTTCCAAAGGCCTCTGATATTTCCTTAGCATTAGCGATAAACTTTTACATCCATACAATACAATGGACAAGATGTGGTTTTCATTTTTTTTTATCTAACTTTTTTCTAAAAGCTTCTTTTCTGTACTTAGTGTTTGTTAGTCGCTGCAGCAGCAGAACAGTCTAAAGTAACCGCAATCTGTAGAAGTATGAATGAAAAATAGGAGAAAAATATGGAGAATTAGTATGCTATCTTGCTTGCACCTTTCCACTATACAAAACCCAAGTAATTTTGTACCACACTTCTTTTGTTTCAGAGATACAAAAGAAATTAAAGCAAGGAAGGAAAGAGAAAGGAGAAAAGAGAGAAAGAAAAAGGAAAATAAAATGAAGAACAGAAGTTTGCTATTCTCCTATGGCCTCATTTGGACAGTAGAAAGCAAATTGTAACACTCATGTGGGATATAGTTTCTATCGCACGAGAGAATTAGTTGGAGCAGAGGAAGTTTAACAGGAAAGAGGAAGGAATACGGTGCAGTAAGATCTAGCAGAAAATTATGCGGACTCGAGGGATACTCAGCTTCCTTTTGGGGGTGAAGGAATGGAGAAAGGACGTGGAGATCTGCTGGACTGTCTCCAATGTACTGTATATACATGATACAACACACACACACACACACACAGAGAGAGAGAGAGAGAGAGAGAGAGACTTTATGTCTCATGGTCACCCCCTTAACAGAGTCACTGACGAAAAGAACTTTCAGAATCAGTATGCCGAGTGTAACCCAAAATCGGAAACTTTGTTAATGGGGTGTAGTGTATCATTTACTTTCTTGACTCCATCTAAAACGAAGAGTCCTCAAATTGGCACAAAGGAAAAACCAAAGTTGACACCTTTTCTTTTCTCCTTTCTTTTCTTCTTTCTCGCTAACTTTTTAACTTTTCCCTCTTGTAGCATACAATGTGTGATTAGAATTTTAATGAATACCTTCTGGCTTCTAAGGACTGACATCAGATGTAGGTCCAAATCTTTTCTATTGTTTTTTTTTCTTTAAAAAAATCCTCCAGAGGATTCCTCCCGTCAGATGCTTTATACTCACTAACTATCGTAAAGAGTGACCAGTCGTTGTGATCATTTCCCGATGGAAAAAAACAGAAAGAATCCCTGAAATTGTTTTCATCAAATTGTATATATATAAGGTGGGCGCGGTGGCTCAGTGGTAGAGCGTTCACCTCCGGTGCTTGGGGTCCCTGGTTCGATCCCAGCTCGTGCCGTGTGAACTTTGTGGTGGACAAACACCGTGCTCGTGGGTTTTCTCGGGGTTCTCCCGTTTCCTCCCACTTTTTTCATTCCACCATTTCACTCATCTCTCATCATCACAGTCTCCTTTAGCCTAAACGGCATAACCGTGGGACGTAAAACTTAAAGATTTCATTTATATATATATATATAAGTATATCGAGAACATTTGGGACGTGATTCCTGGCATGAAGATTAGACAAGAATTATAGACCCACCTGGGTGCAGAAATCTGTTATTTAGGAGTTATAGGCTGCCGAAACCATAAAAAAAAAAATAATAATAATAATAAAATAAAATTTAAAAGTCCATAGCTCCAAAACTATGGGATCTACCGGAGTCGTATCAAAACTGCACTTAGGAACTAATATGTGCGCTATCCAAACATACATGTTTCAGAATCCTAAGGTACTCACGCAACAAATTTTATAGAGGGAATTACGCTACGGACATACGAGTATAATTTGAAGTATCACCAAGTACCGCAACTAAGAATTGTTGTGGAAATACCGCAGGATTTTGGATATTTTTTGGATAGGGCACATACTAGTTCCTAAGTAAAGTCTTGACCCGACTGCAGTATATTCCATAATTTTGGAGCTATGGATCTTTAAAGTTCACTTTTTTCATGTATTCGGCAGCCTATAATTCCGAAGGGAAGAATTTGTGCATCCAGGCTGGTCAATACTTTTTGTCTTACCTTGTTGTCAGGAATCACCTCCCTAACGTTGTAGGTGTTGTTTTGAAACACCCTGTATATGTAATTTTATATCATTGTTTTTTAGTTTGTTTTTTTGTGTAGTAAATTGCTTAACAAATTCAAATTTGCGTAGCACTTCCACTTTTGGCAGTACAGGAAATTATTATTATTATTATTATTATTATTATTATTATTATTATTATTATTATTATTATTATTATTATTATTATTATTATTATTATTATTATTATTATAGTTTTATGTTTTATGCGAATAGGAATATACAGATTTTTTTGTATGTCACAAACAATAATGATAACGAAATGCAATATAAATAAGAAGTAATGTCAATTGTATTTTTAAAGAAATGTTAGTGACAGCTGGTTTTAAATGAGTCTGTCCATATCGAGTTTTCCATTAAATGCTGAATCTGTAACTCTGTCCTAAAATGAAAAATGAGAATTATACAGTTTTCGAAGCGAACTTTTATTTTTATGATAAAGATGCAGTAAGTAAATTTCATTACAAAGTTCAGTTGGTAACTGATATTGTAGCCAATACTACACGGATCCTGTTTATTTTCCCACTTTTCTGAAAGTTATAAACCAAATATTACTCTCCTTTGTCCATTTTCAGTGGAAACAAGAGAGTTTGGGAAAAATAATATTTGTGGATCAATGGTATGTAACAACTAGATACGTTATTTATGAACTCTCCACCAGAGCTTGAAGAAACTATGAAAAAATATGATAGAAAAAAGGGCACTGCCGTGTTTTTTATAGTGATCTTGTTTACGAAACGTTAATTTGTGGTCTTGTATCTCGAAATATCATTAAGGCGTTTTACTTCCAAATGCAATACAACGTTAAATCACATTTTGTCGTTAAATCTATGACAGTGATATGTATTTATGTTTTATTATTTATTTATTTATTTATTTATTTCTTATTTAAAATGGCGGAGTTAAGGCATAGCCTTTTCTTTCACTCAACAATTTACATTTTTTTCTTTTACAATCGGATCTCATAATAGAGGGTTTTTTCTTTTCTTTTTCTTTTTTTTACATCGAGAATAAAAAGGATATACACACTTAGGCAACTTTAAAGAGTTACAGATATACAGAACAATACAAAGAAAATAAAACATGAAAAGTGAAAATTAAACATTATATATAAAATAAACACTAAAATAAACCAGCAACAATGCTGAAGACATGTTAAACTACACAAGGAAAGAGAAACAAAGAAATGAATCTTGATTATATATATCATATATAAAATACATTCCTTTGATTGACTATGTGTAGATAAAATGATGCACATAGTTAAGTGATTGTGTATAATATATACGTACATACACATATATCAGAAAGGAATAGAAAAGAAAATAAGAAGAAATAGAAAGAAAGAAAAAAAAAAAGAAAAACGAACGACTGCATGGTAACGCAAGGAATAGTTTCGTGTGTAACAACTGTAATATCCGTAGTGAATTTGGTTTCTGTTATTTAAGACTTAAAGTACTCTTAAAAGGAAAAAGAGCGAGACGCACTTTGATAATAAATTATGTTCTTAAATGTATCGCATTTTATGATGCGATACCACTTTTTTTTTTTTTAAAAAAAAAAAAGCTTATTTATGTCAGCACTATTATCATTTTTTAAGCGGTATCGTAATTTGAGCTGTGTATATTTGTCATACAACCCGAAAATCTTGTATATTTATTTTCTTTAATTAAGAATCAACTCGATTACCATTTCACAGTATTTTTTTTCCTTTCCCTTGCATTTCCTATCCTCTCCTTATTTTTATTTATTTATTTATTTTCATTCATTGGCTAGTACGGACATCAATCTTTACGTTTCAGTAAGATTCAATGAGTTGTTTCCTCCTTGCTCTAGGGGCACGGTGGTTCAGTGATAGAACGCTTATCGCTGGTGTGTGGGGTCCTTGGTTATATCCCCGGCCAAGTAAGTTCGTGGTTTACAACAGTGTGCCATGGGTTTTCTCGGGGGGTATTCCCGTTCCCTCCCACTTTCGCATTCTACCAATTCTTCCATCATAATTCACTTGTTTTAATAATCATCTTCCTTAACTTAAAGCAGGGATGCAAATAGCCACTCACCCAGGGCGAGTGGTTCATCGATGCGGGTGAGTATTTAATATCATACCGAAGGTACGTAACTGATTTCTATTGTAGGATGTGGCTAGTAGCTTTTTTTTGGGGGGGGGGGCTAGTAAAATTTTGTTGCTTATTTGTATCCCTGACTTAAAGGATATATATGTAGGACATTAAGCTGAAAATTTTCAATTTATTTTTATTGCTTTCTTGGTTTAATGGCAAAATTCATGAGGGCCCCGGTTCGATTAGCGGTGGGTAGAATTACCCACGAGACATAAGACCAAAGTTGAAGTTTTTCTGTCTGCAAAACATGTCGTGAAAGTGATATCTCTTCTCGGAGAGTATATTTGTCTCTATTCAAATAGTTCTGTCTCATCTCAAATCTCATCAGAAAAAAAATTTGTCCTCTTTCGCCTCGTGGGTAACCTAATCGGTGGGAATTATTTCAAGTACACTAAAATGATTCAGAGCCCACTGAAAAGTCTAGACATCGTCCTGTATATTTGTATCCTTGCTGCTGACGTAAGCACAAATTAATCAATCAATCAAAATTAGCAGTGGAAAAACTTGAAAGAAATTCTCAAATCTAAACTCGGAATTATTCAAGATTCGCCACCACCATATAAATGACAAGAATGGGAGGGGAGGACTTAAGCTCCATCCTGCCTGCTATATGTCTTATCGAGCCATGACAATAAATAGAATCATGTAATTATTCTAGATGATTCCGATATCTAATAAACTAATCTAAATTTGGGAAGGTAACTATGCATGCGACATGACTCTTACAGCTAGTGGCATTCTACAGATATCTTAACGTAAAGTGGTATTCTAAAACTAATACCATTACCTTTTGTGTGAACTTTACGATAGAATATCAATAAATATATTATCAGATTATGAAATATCACTTTACTCATTCGTTTTCATTGTATCGGTAGATTCATTAGTGGTGTCGGTAGATACATTTTTTGTCACAGAATTCGATTTTAGACTCTTTTAGATTACGTGTGATAATCTTTAGAGGTTTATATGTGTAAGTATATGAGGATTTGTCTGTCGTTAAAGCAGCGCCCTCTGGTAGCAAGTTGAGAACCTGTAAACTTACTTTCTTTTATATGATTAAGTTGTTTTACAGCAAAAATATACACACATATAAATGTACGTAATATAAAGGTCACCTCCCTTTTGGAACAGGCCACGAAGGTCCAAGGACTGTGTGTAAAAGTAAAGACTCTCTATATTTTCTTGACTTCTGCCAGTGGCAGATCTAGAAGGTAAAAACTGAGGGGGGGGGGGGGCTGAGGGAACCCGGACTATGATAGGTACAGTATATCATGAGTTTACTATAAAATTTCTAAAATATATAGATAATAGCTTCAATTATTTTTCCACTCAAAAACTGGGGGGCTTAGGCTTTCACGGCCCAGGGCTGGATACGTCACTGATTTCTGCACTCATGGAAGTGACGTATCAGTATCAGCAGCACGATCTGGCCTTTTCTCCAGATTGCACCCGGTACACAATTTAAAGAGGGGGGAGAACTTTCAAATTCCTTTTAAACGACGGTAGAACTAGTCAAATTTCCCACCTCACCAGGAAATCGCACCGGTACAGCCCAGTTCGCTGGCCTTACCGACTGTTTTCGATCGCAGATTTGTTTTGCAATTTACACGTACACTGCAGCAATATGCAATACAAATCCCACTATATTGCCTCTAGATAAACTATCATATTTAACTTAGTAGATAGACTAGTAATTTTGGCACAGTGATGACGCCAACTATAATTTCTTGGAGGAGAATTGCAGAGATATTTTCGAAAAAGCAGTTATTTCTTTGTATATCGAAAAGAAAAGTTTTAGATTACTTGACCAATTACAATACAAGACGTTAGGGAGAAAGACGATATCAATTGGGAATGACCAGCCCTCTTACCCCCTCTAGCATCATCATTTTTTTTTTTTTTTTTTTTTTTTTTTGCAGTTGAAAAACACTGGACTTAAGTAATGTTCAGTCTATTCAATTGAGTTTATGATGACGTCTTGCGGTCTTCAGATAATCAGAGCTTTAGCAAGTGCAGAGACATATGACAACTGCAGTGTTCGCACAACTGTTGTGGCCCAAAATAATAAAAAAAAAGTAGACAGGGGTAAAAATAGTGCATATTAAAAGAACAAGAGTTAATTGAGTGATGCAAGCATGTGCATCGTAGTCTGAATATAGAAAAGCTGATTTAAAAGGGGGAAAAAAAAAGTGAACCTTATTGTTGAGATGCACTATTGTCTAATGTCCAGTAGCTCAAATCGAGGGAGAGCAGAAGGCCGTTTTGTGTAGATAGCTACCCCTTTAGGATTCGACGCAAGGTTTTAACTCACGATTGAAAGGGTTGCGTAATCGCATGCTGGGGTGTTCCTTTGTCAGGGGGAGTTGGTCATCCTCTCCTTCTCCCTAATTCTGCCCTTTCGTCTTATTTCTTCTGTGTTGTCAGTGCTCCTAGATGTCCCTCATTCTCCCTTTCATTTCACCTCCCGCCACCCTAACAAGGAAAAAGCTCGGCTAACAATTCTGCGACGCGAGTTGTCTTCGGTCAGTTGTGTCCCCCGCCCCAACCCTGTCCACGGGCTCAATTTGCATTGCAGGACCCGTGACGAATCTATTTGCATGAGTCAGCAATTAGTCCATCAAACAATTAGAAGGGAAACGGACGGTCCGTTTGTGCATATATGTGCGTATGTGTATGTGTGTGTGTGTGTGTGTGTGTGTGTGTGTGTGTGAGAGAGAGAGAGAGAGAGAGAGAACATCCCTTTAGCTTTGCGTACTTCTGAAGATTTGTTATATATGAATGTGTCTGTGTGTACTTGGGCGTGCATGAATGTGAGATTCTCTGTGTGTGTGAGAGAGTATGTGTTCGGTGACATATGCTTCGAGGAAAAAGTTTTGTTAGGCGCAAACCTTAGAAAAAGAATCTTTGTCAACATCACTTTTTTGATTTTTTTCTTTTTCAGTAAAATGAAAGAGGGAGGAGGAGAGACAACACGGAAAGGATTATTGCTTCCTACAATATCGAATAGCCCCTCCTCTAAAAAAAAAAAAGTCAAAGAGTACATTCAAATTTGATTCATATTATTCGGAATTCGAATACAGGTTCTCAGGTTTCAATTTTGCCCTTTTGATTCTTCCTTTATGTTTAACATGTAGATGTCAAAGTAATTATTTGTGTCAGTTATCATATTTGTGCTTGACACTAGCAATGCAAAACGACTAATGGAACAGTGTAAGAAAAATAAACCAAGGTCCTAACTTCATAAATTCAAATACATTTTTACCAGGAGTCAAACCCGAGGCCATATACAGGAAATACGAACGTTTTAGCCACAAGATCAGTGGGGAGGGTTATTATTAAAGTTATATGAGATGGGAAACTATAGCTCATCAGTTTCAAACCACATATCTGTTCATCGGGAAAGAAACCCATATTTATAACAAGATTCCAAGTGAACGAACGGTGTGAAATTAACATTACCATTCTAGACAGAACATTGTGCTTAAATAAAAACATATATATATATATATATATATATATATATATATATATATATATATATATATATATATATATATATATATATATATATATTACAAGACTTTTGAGTGAAATAACAGTAAACAATTGACAATGCTGCTGCTATTTCATCACTTTTAATTTACAAGAACAGTTAACATAAAGAATACTGATAATACAATAACAAATAATTGACTATCAGTATTCAGATGATGATTTTTTTCAACATAGATCCTCATTATTTTTACTATTTAAATACCAACTGCATTCTAAATGTTATGTGTCTTTGTAATTTGATAATAATAGAAGTGTAATTTTACTTACAAATCTTACGATATGCACAACAAACATATGCCACTAAATATCATAGAGTAACAAGACAGGATACCTCATATTAGTCGGGTGGCTAATGTGCGTGATCGTGGGTTCGACTCCACTAAAGTATTTGAAACGGAAAATAACCCGAATAGTTATTCTTAGCACTTTCAACAGGTGGTCGTGGCTAAGCATAGCGTAATCGCCAATACTCTCGACTTTGGTGCCAGCATTTCCAGGTTCAATTTCCGGTGGGGACACTCGGTCGAAAAAAGGTGTAACAGTTTTTTTTTCAGGCCAGCCATCCTGAATGAGGTTTTATTGGGTTTTCCTCATTCATACCAGGCAAATGGAGGAATGGTACCTAACATGCAGGTCCTAGGCCGATTCCTTCTTTCTTTCCCCCTTTCCCGGGTAGTGTGTTCGCAAACGGACGTAATCCCTCATTCATGATGGGCTTAAGGCTATAGATGCCAGTGATGCCCAGGAATACATGTATAAATAAAATAAACAGTTGTTCCCGTTTCATTGTGTATCGCCACCTTAATTGGGCGGTATTGGCAAGAGACCTTAAATGCAACACAGGGATCACGAGCGCACTCAGAATTTTATCAAAAAGACATTCAAACAAACAAATTCATATTGTTTCATAATATTTGTTTTGCATGCCTTAATATCCTAAATATTTATTTTTTCCATATTTTTTTAAAGGAAAAGTTAAAACGCCTTTTTTACAATTCTACCCTTCATACGGCACTGACTGGAGTTACGGAGGGTAGAACTTATTATTAACGTAGACTCTGAACTATAATTGAAGTTTGAATTTGGTGAAGTTGGAGAGTGCTCATGGCATCATGTAAGATTATTTCTCACAGTGTAGGTCGTTTCTCACCACAATTTATTGCCTTCAAAAGAGTTGGATTAGAGGACTACGCCATTCGATCTTGGTAATTGACAGCGAGATTGAGGTTGTGTCATAGACCTTTGCTGGAATGGTCACACTTGATTATATCATTACGTCTCTCTCATTTTGATCTATCATACAGTGTCTGCAAAACAGTTTTTAATCCTCTTCTCCGGAAGTTTGAGACCACTATTGTACAACCAACAGCATGACCCAATAACAAGATAAAATTGTGGACGCGGAGCAAGACTCCAACAAATTCAGGATTAGCGATCCCTTTTTCTTACGTACGTATCTACGCGGTTGGGTACCAGAAACATATACTCTGCTCTCAATCATTCATAGAACTTTGACGTTTCTAGATTTCCTGCCAATTTTTTTTTTTTTTTTTTTTTTTTTCATGTGATGGGAGATGACCATGGAGTGAAAAATATTTATCCCTAAAAATTGCACTTTTTGACTTTTCTTCTTTTTAAGCATCTCAATTCTGGACTAGTATTAAGAAAAGCCGTCAGCACAACTGTATCTATAAAAGAACAAAAATATGTTTTATAACCAACGTCACAATACATGGACATGCCGCTTTTCATCATTACGCAAAACCTGTTTCTCTTCATTTCTCTTCTCCTCTTCCCTACCTACCCCTCCTGCTCTCGCAGGATCGAACAAAGAGAAAGATAAAAGAAAAATGTTCGATCGTCATTTGTTAACTAGGTAGGAGGTAGACGTTAATCCTAAAATTCTGTGTCTCCTTGTCAAAGAGACAAATTTTTCGTTAGTTAAGCATAGATGTAAACCAGGTGCAAACGCTTCTGCTGTTTATACTGTGGTATTCACAGATGTAGATGTAGATCGCTTTCATACAATGCTTACTCACTCCGGAAACAACTGGACAAATATTTCTTGCTTTTCTCCTTTACCAAGTTCGTTAAGTTACATTGGATAGATACTTCTTGGTTTTCTCCTTTATTAAGTTCGTTGAGTTACATTGGACAAACATTTCTTGCTTTTCTCCTTTACGAGTACTAAGTTCGTTGAGTAACATTACGAAATCTATCTCTAAAACCCAAACAAAGGAGAGTTTTTAGTTTATATCTTGGTTCTAGCTTTTATTGGTTGGCAGGGTGGGAACCGAAAGAGGTAGTCAATCATAATGATGCACAGAACATCGTGTTACCTCAGTTTGTAGTTATTACGAAAATAAGTCTGTGCCATAAGTGTTTTTTTTTTTTCGAAACTTTAATGTTGGTCTCTCTAAGTTCTCAGGAATCCGCACTGTTCTTGGAGTTCCATGTTTCACATCCAACACGGTACCAGTGTCTTCAAACTTGTTCACCCAAGGCAATATGGTATTCTGAGATGAAACCTTACCATGTCGATCAACATTAACATTTCGTCCAGAAAAACGTTGCACTCCTGGCACAGACTTAGTTTTGTAATAACTATGAACTGAAATAACACGATGTTCTGTGCTCCAACGCTCTATTGTGACTGACCGTGACCATACAATGTGGCGTTCTTTCCTCTTTCGGTTCCTACCCCACCAATCAAATATAAGCTATTACGCCTGCGAAAGATTCAAGTTTGAAACCAGTGTCAGCCGGCTCGGCGCCATCCTGTATATATTTCTTTCTCTTTACGTCTCCTATATTTTTTTTTATCTGCTGTATTTTCTAAGTCAATATTAAAGAAAATTTACCATCTATTAAACAAAATTTAGCACAGAGAAATGTCAAAAGCAACAGAAAGATATGTGGATTTTTCTTGTATAGCAAAAATGTTCGTTTGGTTCAATCGTTTTCTTATTTTTTGTTATTTTATGTAAAATTAAGTTATAGAAATTGTTGCCTATGTAAGAGCAATTTTCGAAAACGCTGGAACACTTATCCAATCATTTTTAACGATATTAAATACTGATTTTCATATGAAATGGTATAATCCAGTTTGAGGTACATATTATGTTCCAAAATTCATCTCAGACAATTCAAATTCAACATGTGTGCATTTTGTACAGAAATATAAAACATTCAATTTCATGTACCAACCTAATGGTGTAGATTCGTATAAAAGGCAAACTTTATACTACAGGGTGTTTCAAATTGAATATCGGGGCTTTAAGACTTTGTAGTTTTTATTAGAATTAACTTACAATTATAAATAATACATCAAATGAATGAGCAACTCAAATATTTTGTATTAACGCGTAGCGTGCACTGTTTCCTCTATATGCCGTTAGAAAGCGCTAATAGCAAAGATGGCGACTAGTGAGCAGAAAGCATTTTGTGTTTTACATTTTGCAAAGACTGAATCTGTAGTTACAGTACAACGTGCTTTCCGTATTAAATTCAATTGTAATCATCAAGTGATAATAATATCCGTAGGTGGTATCATTAGTTTAAAAACACCGGCTGTCTGTGCAAAAGGGAAGAGTACGGGATCATCAAGAGTGACTGAAGAACGTGTTGAACGACTGAGAGAGTCTTTCACGCCTATCCCAAGAAATCGATTTGGAAAGCTAGTCGTGAATTGGCAATTCCAGTGACTTCTGTGTGGAGAATTTTAAGGAGATTGAGGAAGTTAATTGAAGAAAGAGGATTGAAACAGTTGTTGCAAAAATTACTCCAAACACACTGATCAAGATTTGGGAAGAATTCGCATATCGACTCGTTGTGTGCTGTCTGACGAACGATGTTCACAATGAACACATGTGGCAAAAACTGTTTGAGTTGTTCCTTCATTTCATGTATTATTTATAATTGTACTTTAAATGTAATAAATACTATAAAGGCTTAAAACCCCGATATTCATTTTAAAACACCCTGTATATAACAATCTTAATTCTAATTCTAATTATTAATTTCCTAGGGTCTCGGGTCTAAAATTTATTATTAAAAATGTTTCATACCTAGAAGTAGATCACGCCAATGATATGGATTTGTATAACGATCAAACAAACAAACATTCAACTTTATGCATACCTTAAAATAAAGTAAATTATTAATTTGGTTTTGACATTTATGTGCACTGAATTGATTATAAAGAATATATATTTATTTTGAATCCTAGCTCCACCTACAAGAGTTGGCAGATGTGATGTGTTAATATCACACAACTACCATAGATAATCGGCATATAAGGAGATTATTGAAAAATGTAGCTTAACTGTTAAAGGAATGGGACAATAATCGACAAAACTTAACTAGACACTTTATTTAAATGCGATCTGTCTAAGACGTTAGAGGAAAGCGAAGGTAATAGATAAGAAGATATAAATAAGTTCTTTTTTAAAAAAACATATCCACTCGTAGATATATTCCAATTAAAGGTGTTGCATGCAAACTTTCCAATTGAAGATTATCGGAGTGGTAAAGCATCTGGACTTTAATTGGTTTCACTTAATCGCCTCCTTTTGTGGTCTCCATGGAAACAAGATAGACCCCTTCACGATTAAATGTCATCCTTTTGTTACTGGCCCCCCTTCCCCCCCCCTCTGAAGCAGAACACCTGGTGGGTCACTGAGGTCTTTGTCGTCGGAAGATTAACATGAGTTGCGTTGGGTGACCAACCCTTATCGCCAGAGAGCACGGCTTTTAATCAATAAAAGCATGAGTTCAGTTCTCTTTTTATTTCTTGAAAGAAAATTTCGTTGCAAAAAATAAAATAAGTAGACTTGTATGTATTTCAACGAATAATTTCAATTGGGCCGTTTTAAAAATATATAGGTCATATTATATATATATATATATATATATATATATATATATATATATATATATATATATATATATATATATATATATGCGAATATCCTGTGCGATAGGCATCCAAACACACTTAAGAGTTATTAAGGTTGCCTGTAACATGTTTTAATTATTTATATATTTATTTAGTTTTGCGTACGATAACTCAATTATGTTGGTTAATAGGTAGGTGTTGCGAAAGATATATTATAATCATGAAGTACTGAAAGCCCGATAGCAAAGATTACCTTAGTTTTCTGATTTCGCGGATTCTACCAAGTAGCTTCATAATGAAGAAACATAATACCTACTGTTGAAATTTTCGACTATATTCCTTTTTTTTCTTAATGTCACTGTTCCTGTGTACTTATTAATCTTGAGGCAAGTATTCGAAGTAAAAATAAAAGAACAGGAGATTGGAGTATAGTCTATCATAATACAATGAGGAATCTTGTTATGATAGATGTTTGTTACGAAATATAATCTAAATAATAATATATATACTTCTAACATGAGTGAGTTACGTATTTCGTATGAAAAATACCATGCGAAGTCCATTACAGAATGATAGTTGGGAGGTCAATAGAAAAACTTCTCGAAAGACGAGAAGAATACGAAACTATAGCCTTAGGCAAGAGATAGATAGATATAATAACAATACAGCTGGACTGGGTTGAGAGAAAATATTATCCAATTTGTGAACTTTTGTCTCTGCAAAGTTAAAACAAAGAATTGTTTATGTCACAGATTATGTTATTTGAACTTATTTCCAACGTTTTGAAGTTGGGAAATAAAACTGGTAAGACGTTTCTGCTCTAGCATGAAGAAGGTTGGGAGCTTCTGCTGTAAATAATAGTAATAATAATAATAATAATAATAATAATAATAATAATAATAATAATAATAATAATAATAATAATAATAATAATAATAATAATAATAATAATAATAATAATAATAATTGAATGGATAAGCTAGGGATTTCATTTCATTTTAAGTTTAAGTTCTACTGTTTTGCCTCCTTACGTGATGTCTCGAGGTTATGAAGGAAGGGACCCACTGTTAGTCTCAGTAGCTGGAGTTCAACATATGTGTGAGCTGTCGCGTAAGAAATACTGATTACGAAACAGCCAGTTAGATAAATAAGATTTTTGTTTCGCAGACAAATATAATTTTTCTTGTATAACATATAAAATTAATCAACACCTCATATACAAAAAAGCTGAATTTTCACTACTATATCTTTTCTCTTTACAAATAATTTTATTATCTTCTTTATCGATTTATGTTTCCTCTGGTGTGATTTCATTTTCATTTTTTTTTTTTTTTAACTTTTAAACCTTAAAGGATGGTAATTTAGTGAAGGCTGTTTAATAAGCTAAACAAGAAGATTTTATGAAACTCTATTTAAGTAGAGTGATTGTCACAATCCACTTTAAATGTGGTCTGGACTTAAATATTTGGTAAATAATTAATCTCAAGTATTCTACTGGAAATGACAAATAAAGAACATTTCTATTTATCAAAATAATAAATGGTTAACTACTTAAAAGAAATTATTCATCCCTTTGATTAAGTTTAATATCAAATGATCTTATGACGAATGTTACACGCTAAATTGGTTTGCTTTGTATACTCAAATAAGGTCTCTTAGATCCGGGTACGATTCCCGGCGGGAGCTCATGTGATTCGGATTCCATGCTAATCAATAGGTCCTGTCTCATATAGCCTCGCTGCTGAAAAGGACGTTAAACTCAAACTCAACTCAGCTCAACTCAAATAAAGTCTCCCTTACTGTCGAGTCCAAATCACGACTTGTGATTTATTAAACTTGGTCTTGTTTTTGATAGTGAATGAACGGTTTTGAAAACGAAGCTAGCTATATATTTTTTAAAGTTTAACGTCGCGTGCTTATGCTTCGAGAATAAGTGAGATAGTGATGATTATAAAGAACGAAATAATGGAATGAAGAAAATGGGAGGAAACGGGTGAAGAACCCTGAGAAAACTCTCACACACAGTATTTGTTCACTACAAAGCCCATTTGGCGATCAAACCAGGGACCCCACGGACCAGAAGTGAGCGCTCTACCACTGAGTCACTTCGGCCCAGAAGCTGTATATTTCTGCAAATAGTGATCTTGCATAGTAGACTCAAAGTAATCCGACCCATATCAGACCATTATGGTACCACAGTATTGAAAACTCCTGATTACTAGAAAATATCTGAAGAAACAATAAGTTTCATAGCAATCATTATGGTTATAAGCCAGTGTGATTAATTACAGTTATTACTAATACAATTTAATCCGCACATACCTGTGTACGTAAATAAAACGTTGACTTTCTTTATTTAAACTATTCTTCGCCTTTTTCTAGCTCTTTCAGGAAATAAAATACGTAGTACTCTTATAAGTCATCGGTATGCTGAACTGTTAAAACTTGCTAGACTAGTGAAGAACTGGATTATAATTTGTAGTATTTTTGAATTTTTAGAAATAGATCAGGTTGCCTTATATGAATCCATGAAATTTTCCATAAACGAAGTAAAAAATTGCGACAAAGTAGTAAATTTAAGATAAATTATTGCAGTTTTCGGCTTATATAGTATAATTGAAAAGTTGAGAGAACTCGAGTAGGTCATTTGTAGTTGAGACCGAAATCGAGAAAACATTATCTTGTTACTGTAGTCTTCTTACGTGCCTAGTTACATTAAGAATCAATAAATTTCTTTTTTGTATACGTAAATTTCATGTACAGTATACGTGCCGTAATATAGAGACAAATTCTAGTTTACCCTGATCAATTTTAATAATAATAATAATAATTTAAAAATATACAAATACATGTAAATGCCGTATTCTGACTTTCACACCTTGAATTATGCTTCCGTTGACATTATAAGTGTGATGTGGGTGGTATACGTTGTAGGGGTTGTGTTAAGTATAGAGTAGAGCAGCGGTATTCCATGTCTATATTATTATTATTATTATTATTATTATTATTATTATTATTATTATTATTATTATTATTATTATTATTATTATTATTATTATTATTATTATTATTTCGAGTACTTCTAATGTTACTCTTGCCTTCAAGTGCGTACCCTAGATTTAAGGTATCCTCAATTCACATTATAAGTAACTATATAAAAAGTTACTTCTTAATTAAATAACTTAGTTTTACTATAAGTAGAAGAATCATGCCATAATTTCAATAGAATTATATTACAGTTAACATGGAATAGACGATACATACAAATAAGCAATAGAGCTTCTTGGAAATAGAAGGCAATACAAACCCTCTATGGCAGAAATGGTTTTCCTTTGTCATTGATGAAATGGTATAAGCGAGACAATATGCTTTATGTACACCCCTAAGAAGTCATCACGTACCTCTGGAGGTATGTGTACCCCAAGGTTGGGTACCACTGATATATAGTAATCGCTTCTAATCTTTTAAGTCGGAATCCATTAATACTCATAGTTAAGCGTCCACAATCGAATGGAATTGAGATACATTGAATGGAAATTTTTTAGATTCTAGTAAGAGAATTACAGTAAATTTCCCTCAGTTACTTCCAACAGATATATTTTACTTGTATATTGTTTTACAAGTATATTGTTTGGTAGCCTATTCAATTATAAATAAAATGGACTATCATTAGTCTCCTTGGTGTAATTACACTGGTAATCACGGTAGCTTAAGTACTATCTTAATCACCGTGTAAAGGTTAAACTGCATTTGCAATTAGGTTAATATGTTTATCTAACTTTCGATGTTTTCTAGTTATGTTAGTATAGCTACTGATGTTTTGAAGTCGACAATTTGGGAATTTTAGATTGCAATGAAGTTAAAAAAAAAAAAAAACTTGAACATACGTTAATTGATGGTTTAGAGTTTTAATTCACTTTTCAGCATTGATACTATGCAAGAAGGGATATACTGTTTGAAACAGAATCCGGGCCTCTATACCAGAGCTTGATTCCACTGGGGATCGAACTTAAGACTAAGCACGTGTGTTTCATTTAGAAAAAAAAAACATGACTACCCAGCCTACTTACCAAAACCCATCCCACTCTTTTACATACAATTGGATTTAAATCAAATAAATTGGATTTTCTTCGGTTAGTTAAGATCTTCATTTAGAATCAAAGGAATAGAATTTTTCTAGGTTCAATGGCCAGAATATAGTCTTCTAAAGCAAGATGGGTGGACAAAAGTTTTTTTTTTTTTTAACTATAATTTTCGTTCGGCATTTGGATACAAATGTATGCTTAAATATAAAGTAATAATTCACATTTTTCTAAAACTTATAGAGAAGAGTATTAAGTTTCATGACCTAAGAGATAATATAGATTCCCTTATTCAATCTTGTGCAGGAGATTGGCAATCCATACTTGTTTATTACCAAAGAGATGACAATTTTATAGGAAAACTTTTCTTGTTCAACTTTTGCTGTCAGGGTTTCCTGTGAGAGAAAAAAGTGTCCTTGTGCTAATAAATGAATGTCCAGTAGTAGCAATAGTAACAATGTTAGTAGTAGTAACAGTAGATCCATTCAATGCACTAAAAATGATAGTGCAAAACTTTTCTCGATTCTTGCCACTTATTCATAGTCTTAAAAGTGCCCCCATATTGAATTGTAAACCCTTTCAATTCAGCTATTTTCCTTTCCATCCTTTTCTGCTCTATACCTTTAGTCCAAGTGTTATGACCGCTTAACACTTCATTTATCACTATACGAATTTAAGATAACGGAAAAACTCATATTTATGATAGAAGGACTGCTTTCAAACCATATTGTACTTTACGCTTAGTTCCGGCTTTCTGTAATAAGAAGGGAAGGAGATTAGCATTACAATCTTTATACGGAAATAACTTTTTCCCTTCCGTTTCGTGTTGGTCCTTATACATTGTGTGCCCATGTGCAGGGAGCATTGTAGTACCATGATTTTATACTCAAGGAAAAGTGTTACCTTTTTATCAACATTTCATTATTAAAAGAAAAAAATAGAGCTAAACCTACTATTGAAGTGTACAATAACAGATTCCCAATTTCTGATCCTCCAAAGATAGCTTTGACAGTTTTCTTTTTTTCTTTTATATAAAACATTTGTTGGCAAAGAAACAAGAATGACGTGTGAATTGACAGCAACACTTCTTCAGCGCTTAAAGGTTCGCAAAACGGCTGCATCTTGGATCACAAATGTTCTATGTTTCCAATTGATCTGTACATAAAACAAACTAGTTTCTACTACCACTACTAGACTACTGTATACAAAGAATTCCTGTTTTTTAACTGTGTTCAATTGATGTTGAGTCACAGACGAAAGTATTTTTTTTTTTATTATTGATTGTGAATTTTTTTGAAAAAGGTAACTGTACGGATCTGTATGACCATTTTTTTCTGTTTAACAATACAGCAAAACTCTTCTTGTATGGACTGATGACTAATATGCTTTCTTTGGTATGCGTGCTCTCAACTTCGAATCTCGGAAAGAGCACAAGAGTTTCGGCGTTGATTCAGTATCGTGATGCAATTTAGAAGCTATTTAGATAAAGACCTTCGATTCGGTTTCAACAGTGGTATAAGGCTGGTGATGGAACATGTTATTGGGAGACGAAGAAACAACATCAAAAACCGTTTCTTGCTATCTTACTTTATAGGAAGCAATATTAGAACCGGAAGTTGTAAATTTCTACCACTTCCGGTTTCAATAGGGATAAAGTGTGATGATGGCATGTGTTCTTGAGATACGCTGAAACCACATCAAAAGCCGTTTCTTACTATCTTTCATAGGTTTTACTCTATTGGAAACAATATTAGAACCGGAAGTTGTAAATTTCTACCACTTCCGGTTTCAATAGGGATAAAGTGTGATGATGGCATGTGTTCTTGAGATACGCTGAAACCACATCAAAAGCCGTTTCTTACTATCTTTCATAGGTTTTACTCTATTGGAAACAATATTAGAACCGGAAGTTGTAAATTTCTACCACTTCCGGTTTCAATAGGGATAAAGTGTGATGATGGCATGTGTTCTTGAGATACGCTGAAACCACATCAAAAGCCGTTTCTTACTATCTTTCATAGGTTTTACTCTATTGGAAACAATATTAGAACCGGAAGTTGTAAATTTCTACCACTTCCGGTTTCAATAGGGATAAAGTGTGATGATGGCATGTGTTCTTGAGATACGCTGAAACCACATCAAAAGCCGTTTCTTACTATCTTTCATAGGTTTTACTCTATTGGAAACAATATTAGAACCGGAAGTTGTAAATTTCTACCACTTCCGGTTTCAATAGGGATAAAGTGTGATGATGGCATGTGTTCTTGAGATACGCTGAAACCACATCAAAAGCCGTTTCTTACTATCTTTCATAGGTTTTACTCTATTGGAAACAATATTAGAACCGGAAGTTGTAAATTTCTACCACTTCCGGTTTCAATAGGGATAAAGTGTGATGATGGCATGTGTTCTTGAGATACGCTGAAACCACATCAAAAGCCGTTTCTTACTATCTTTCATAGGTTTTACTCTATTGGAAACAATATTAGAACCGGAAGTTGTAAATTTCTACCACTTCCGGTTTCAATAGGGATAAAGTGTGATGATGGCATGTGTTCTTGAGATACGCTGAAACCACATCAAAACCGTTTCTTACTACCTTTCACAGGTTTTACTCTATTGGAAACAATATTAGAACCGGAAGTTGTAAATTTCTACCACTTCCGGTTTCAATAGGGATAAAGTGTGATGATGGCATGTGTTCTTGAGATACGCTGAAACCACATCAAAAGCCGTTTCTTACTATCTTTCATAGGTTTTACTCTATTGGAAACAATATTAGAACCGGAAGTTGTAAATTTCTACCACTTCTTGTTTCAATAGGGATAAAGTGTGATGATGGCATGTGTTCTTGAGATACGCTGAAACCACATCAAAAGCCGTTTCTTACTATCTTTCATAGGTTTTACTCTATTGGAAACAATATTAGAACCGGAAGTTGTAAATTTCTACCACTTCTTGTTTCAATAGGGATAAAGTGTGATGATGGCATGTGTTCTTGAGATACGCTGAAACCACATCAAAAGCCGTTTCTTACTATCTTTCATAGGTTTTACTCTATTGGAAACAATATTAGAACCGGAAGTTGTAAATTTCTACCACTTCCGGTTTCAATAGGGATAAAGTATGATGATGGCATGTGTTCTTGAGATACGCTGAAACCACATCAAAAGCCGTTTCTTACTATCTTTCATAGGTTTTACTCTATTGGAAACAATATTAGAACCGGAAGTTGTAAATTTCTACCACTTCCGGTTTCAATAGGGATAAAGTGTGATGATGGCATGTGTTCTTGAGATACGCTGAAACCACATCAAAAGCCGTTTCTTACTATCTTTCATAGGTTTTACTCTATTGGAAACAATATTAGAACCGGAAGTTGTAAATTTCTACCACTTCCGGTTTCAATAGGGATAAAGTGTGATGATGGCATGTGTTCTTGAGATACGCTGAAACCACATCAAAAGCCGTTTCTTACTATCTTTCATAGGTTTTACTCTATTGGAAACAATATTAGAACCGGAAGTTGTAAATTTCTACGACTTCTTGTTTCAATAGGGATAAAGTGTGATGATGGCATGTGTTCTTGAGATACGCTGAAACCACATCAAAAGCCGTTTCTTACTATCTTTCATAGGTTTTACTCTATTGGAAACAATATTAGAACCGGAAGTTGTAAATTTCTACCACTTCTTGTTTCAATAGGGATAAAGTGTGATGATGGCATGTGTTCTTGAGATACGCTGAAACCACATCAAAAGCCGTTTCTTACTATCTTTCATAGGTTTTACTCTATTGGAAACAATATTAGAACCGGAAGTTGTAAATTTCTACCACTTCCGGTTTCAATAGGGATAAAGTGTGATGATGGCATGTGTTCTTGAGATACGCTGAAACCACATCAAAAGCCGTTTCTTACTATCTTTCATAGGTTTTACTCTATTGGAAACAATATTAGAACCGGAAGTTGTAAATTTCTACCACTTCCGGTTTCAATAGGGATAAAGTGTGATGATGGCATGTGTTCTTGAGATACGCTGAAACCACATCAAAAGCCGTTTCTTACTATCTTTCATAGGTTTTACTCTATTGGAAACAATATTAGAACCGGAAGTTGTAAATTTCTACCACTTCCGGTTTCAATAGGGATAAAGTGTGATGATGGCATGTGTTCTTGAGATACGCTGAAACCACATCAAAAGCCGTTTCTTACTATCTTTCATAGGTTTTACTCTATTGGAAACAATATTAGAACCGGAAGTTGTAAATTTCTACCACTTCCGGTTTCAATAGGGATAAAGTGTGATGATGGCATGTGTTCTTGAGATACGCTGAAACCACATCAAAAGCCGTTTCTTACTATCTTTCATAGGTTTTACTCTATTGGAAACAATATTAGAACCGGAAGTTGTAAATTTCTACCACTTCTTGTTTCAATAGGGATAAAGTGTGATGATGGCATGTGTTCTTGAGATACGCTGAAACCACATCAAAAGCCGTTTCTTACTATCTTTCATAGGTTTTACTCTATTGGAAACAATATTAGAACCGGAAGTTGTAAATTTCTACCACTTCCGGTTTCAATAGGGATAAAGTGTGATGATGGCATGTGTTCTTGAGATACGCTGAAACCACATCAAAAGCCGTTTCTTACTATCTTTCATAGGTTTTACTCTATTGGAAACAATATTAGAACCGGAAGTTGTAAATTTCTACCACTTCCGGTTTCAATAGGGATAAAGTGTGATGATGGCATGTGTTCTTGAGATACGCTGAAACCACATCAAAAGCCGTTTCTTACTATCTTTCATAGGTTTTACTCTATTGGAAACAATATTAGAACCGGAAGTTGTAAATTTCTACCACTTCCGGTTTCAATAGGGATAAAGTGTGATGATGGCATGTGTTCTTGAGATACGCTGAAACCACATCAAAAGCCGTTTCTTACTATCTTTCATAGGTTTTACTCTATTGGAAACAATATTAGAACCGGAAGTTGTAAATTTCTACGACTTCTTGTTTCAATAGGGATAAAGTGTGATGATGGCATGTGTTCTTGAGATACGCTGAAACCACATCAAAAGCCGTTTCTTACTATCTTTCATAGGTTTTACTCTATTGGAAACAATATTAGAACCGGAAGTTGTAAATTTCTACCACTTCTTGTTTCAATAGGGATAAAGTGTGATGATGGCATGTGTTCTTGAGATACGCTGAAACCACATCAAAAGCCGTTTCTTACTATCTTTCATAGGTTTTACTCTATTGGAAACAATATTAGAACCGGAAGTTGTAAATTTCTACCACTTCCGGTTTCAATAGGGATAAAGTGTGATGATGGCATGTGTTCTTGAGATACGCTGAAACCACATCAAAAGCCGTTTCTTACTATCTTTCATAGGTTTTACTCTATTGGAAACAATATTAGAACCGGAAGTTGTAAATTTCTACCACTTCCGGTTTCAATAGGGATAAAGTGTGATGATGGCATGTGTTCTTGAGATACGCTGAAACCACATCAAAAGCCGTTTCTTACTATCTTTCATAGGTTTTACTCTATTGGAAACAATATTAGAACCGGAAGTTGTAAATTTCTACCACTTCCGGTTTCAATAGGGATAAAGTGTGATGATGGCATGTGTTCTTGAGATACGCTGAAACCACATCAAAAGCCGTTTCTTACTATCTTTCATAGGTTTTACTCTATTGGAAACAATATTAGAACCGGAAGTTGTAAATTTCTACCACTTCCGGTTTCAATAGGGATAAAGTGTGATGATGGCATGTGTTCTTGAGATACGCTGAAACCACATCAAAAGCCGTTTCTTACTATCTTTCATAGGTTTTACTCTATTGGAAACAATATTAGAACCGGAAGTTGTAAATTTCTACCACTTCCGGTTTCAATAGGGATGAAGTGTGATGATGGCATGTGTTCTTGAGATACGCTGAAACCACATCAAAAGCCGTTTCTTACTACCTTTCACAGGTTTTACTCTATTGGAAACAATATTAAAACCGGAAATTGTAGATTTCTACGACTTCCGATATCAATAAAGAAATAAGAAAAAACATTCCTCAGACCCAAAAGCAATGGGAATGGAGAATGGCGGGAACTTTATAACGAGGAACTGTATAATTTGTACTGTTTACCAAATATTATTAGTCATCAAGTATAGGAGGCTCAGGTGGTCAAGTCATATAGCTAAGATGGAAGAAAGTAGGAAAGTTTTCAAAGTTTTTCAACTGGTAATCCAATCGGAAAACGATCATTAGGAAGTGCTTGCTAGTCGTAGATAGGAGGACAATATTAAGATGAATCTCGCAGAAATAGGAATACAAAGTAGAAACTTAATCCAGTTTGCTAAGGACTGAAGTCAATGGAGACCTTATGTGAACGAGACATTGTACTTTCGGGCATAGAGTTAGTTAGTTACATAGATAGATAATGCATAATGAAAAAAATATAGCACTTAACCGTTTTTTTGTCTCACACCTATCGATAGATGAATAAATGCATATTGCAGTGTTATACGTGGAAAGACCTTCCAATGGAAATGTACCAACAATTCTCACCAACACATAATATTGTTCATGTTTAAGCGGTAATAAATAAATAGCCCTAAATAAAGAGATTGATTAATTGAGCGCTTCACGTGGTTGGTCAACTTTTAGATTACCTGTGAGACAGGAGTTTCTCGGAGTTGACCTATCATCCTAAGGCAATTGAGTAGTTACATTAAGAGACAGAGAATTCCGATCTACAATCTCAATTAATATTATGAGACCTGATGTGCTGACCACACATCATTAACTAAAAATTCATCTAAGTAATGTAGTTATTCGTGGGCTGTAAGGCCAGGAAGTTGGATTGATTTGCAGAAGAGTTACAAAAATTCGTTATGTTTGCTCATGAATTTATGAGTCAATTAAACATTTAAAATGCATATGCAGGGGCCACAGTCAAGTAAAAAATAAAAAATAAAAACGGTAGGAGAAATTAGGATAACTGTTTTCCCATGGTGTGTAAATAAAGGATTTATGCCGCCGTGCAACATAGCTGCTTCAGAAGCTAAATGGTTAATAAAGCTGATGAATTTTTGAAAACGTGACCTCAAAAACCCACACACACATAAAGAAGGGTAGGTATTTTATATAGGGCCTATATGTATATAGATGTGTGTTTGTGTTCTACTACGTACTTTCTTCCTGATGATTATTTAACTGCGTGGGAGTGATGGGAATTTATACTGACCTAGGCCACATAAGTGTCTTCTTATTGGTTCTTTTTCCCTCAAGGTCATAGAAATACACGATGTTCCTCCTTCTTAGGAAGCACGCCCTCATTGCATTTAATATTCCATTCCATGCAGGACAGACATGGGTAAGCAGTTGCTACCTACCTATTAGTCTTCTTCGTTCTCATGAAAGTTTCATATTATATATATATGTATGTATTGTTTTTACATATTGTTTCTAATAATTCTTCCTTTTTGTGCTTCTGTTTCGACCCTTCATTAATTAAGAGATCGTTACCGTCAAAAACTTAAATTAAAAAAAATAAAATAAAACTGTCTACTACAGAAACAACCATGGAGAAATGAATCTCAAAAATGTGAAGTTTAGATTTTCTCCCTCTACTCCGTCTTACGTTTCGACAGGTTGTATTTTCGGCAACTTCATATATGTATTAAGGAAATGGAAAACCACATTCAAAATACCTCGCGTAGCCTTGTGGACAGCTAAAGCTATGCTAAAATGTCCGTCTGTATGATGGCAGTGCTTCATATGTTTGCTCCTACTCTGCGATTAAGGAAAACTGGTGTCTGACAGTTGTACAGAACACAATGGTGCATTGGAGTCACTGTTGTTACCAAAGACTATGTAACAAATGAGATAGAGCTCTGACGACAAACTTGGAACTTGTAACAAGTCTTAATTGTTTAACCATAACAATATTCAGGATGGTATGTAACGTATAATTGTCATATAATAAAACAAGAAGCAGTGTCAAGTGTATACCACGTGAAGGAGTTTGGTTTACATTGAGTGTTATTTTCTCAGTTAATATTGAAACCGGAAGTGATAGTAAATTTCTACTGCTTCCAGCTTTACTAGAGATATTACATCCAGCCATCCTCAGTGGGGTTTTTCCTCATTCACACCAGACAAATGTCGGGATAGTATCTAACACAATGACCCCAGGCCAGTTCCTTCCTTCCCCCAATCCTTTGTTCCTCTTCAATTCCCCGGGTTGTGTGATAGCCGAGAGACGACGTCATCCTTCTTATGTGCGACGGGCTAACATGGCCCTGATGTCGAAAGCACACAAATCTAATTCCTAATCCCAATCCTGATTGCAGAGAACCGTTTCTCGCTATCTATCACCGTTTGTGCTTTATACCTATCAACACTAAAATCGCAAGTAGCTGACTTCTGCCATTTTTTATTTAAATCGAGGGTTAAGAGAAAAGATGGTTCCTATTCTTGGAACGCTTAATCGATTCCAAGAAACAACCTTTCGGATCAATATTGAAACCGAAACTCGTAGTGGATTTACGTCACTTCCGGTTCTAGTAGAAAGTTATGGGTGGAGATAAAATTCATTCTTGGGACTCTTAATCGATTGCAGTAAATCACTTGTCGCTATATATTGTCGTTTTTCTTCTATATTGATCAACGTTGAAACAGGAAATGGTTGATTTTCTACCATTTCCGGTTTGAATAATATTCTCATTAATGAACTCAAATTTTAACTTTTAATCTTCTGCATCCTGGCCAAATATGATAGTGATCCATCAAGTAGTTCTAGTTTTTTTTTTTTTTTGGAGGGGGGGTCTCTGGGATGGATACACAGACAATGTAAACACATCAAGAATTTTTGGTAAACCAAATTAGAAACAGCGTAAGAATACTGCTATGGTTGGCGAACTACTTCCGCTTCGTTTTATTTACAGCACGTGCAACTCGTATCTATCAGACACCAGCTTTCCATAACTACACAATAATGAAGAACTTTAGCCTGGAACACGTTTGTAATAGGACTCCTTCCAACCACATCAAGTGAAGTGAACAAAGAGGTGTTCAAGTTGGAACTTGAAACATACGAGGTTCAATTGTAGTTTTTCAATTCCTATCTTTGATTTTATATATATATATATATATATATATATATATATATATATATATATATACGAAAATTTTGAATGTTCGACCTTGATTTTTTTAAAATCTATCTGTTTTCGTGGCTTCCCCTTGAACACCCCAAACCCGACAGTGGGCTGATTAAAAAAAAAAAAAAAAAAAAAAAACTCAATGAAATGAAATCTGTAAGTTTTGAGTCCCACGGTTATACCGGCTAGGCTAAAGGAGACGGTGATGACGAGAAATAAATGAAATGGTGGAGTAAAGAAAGTAGGATGAAACGGAAGAACCCCGAGGAAATCCATGCACGGTGTTTGTCCACCACAAAACTCACTTGGCACGAGCTGGGATCGAACCAAGGGCCCCATGCACCAGAGGTGAACGCTCTACCACTGTGGTCACTGCCCTGATTTTAAGGATGAGTCTATAGTATGAGATAGTCAGTAGACCAACAATTTGGTAGACAGTTATTCAGGTGAACTTTCTTTCCTCTCTGTCTCTTCCTCCTTTTCCCATCTCTCTATCTTGTGTTTATGTGTGTATGTGTTTGTAACCTCTTTTTTCGACACCAGGACTATATGAGATATGGACTTGCAGTTAGGCCGGTAGCACATTCACCAGAGGACAGAACAGTCGAGCCAAAGTACATGCAACAAAGTCTCATACTACAAATTCACTCGAGCATGTGTTAGAGAAGGACCTTTCCAGCGCTTTGACTAGAACATACAGTCAATACACTCAGACTTCTCTCTCCGCAACCTCTGTTGCCTTAATCTGCCTCGGTTCGGATGTCCTGCTTCTGCTCAATGCGCGACCTGCCTTAACTTTGGACAATAATCATGTAAGCTTCTATTGCGAATCAAATCAGATTTCTTTCCGAGTCAAAGCCGTCAGAATTAACCATATAGCCATGAGGGAGTGTCTGTGAGGGGGGGGGTCGTTATTTATCTGAATTTTATTTGGATTTTCTTTTCTCCAAATTTATTGTCCATCTTCTATATTCACTTTTCTCCCCTATAGAAAGTAACCAACCACGATACGTTAAAAATTTTCATTTCATTTCGATAATAATCGGAATTATGCGTGCAAATCAGTCTCTACCTTACAAGTTACAACATAAACGCACACACAAATACAGATGTAGATTAAAAAAGAAAACAAAGAAACCAAATCTGGGATCAAAGTGTGTGTCAGATTTCAGTAGGAAACTCTACACAAAGTAAAGAAATACCTTTAAGCATTGGAGATTTTTCTTTTTTTTCGTATCAAAAAAATGCTCATTAATTTCCAAATTTCCCTCTTTTTCGAAAAAAAAATATCGAAAAGTCAAAAGAGACACTTTTACTCCTCATTCTCCTCCTCCCCAAAAATTTCTCCTATCATTTCTATACTCTTAGAGAAGAAGCCAAGCCAGGCACAGCATATGGTACGGAGTATCCACCTGTGCAGTAGGATTAGATTCACTGACGGTCTCCATAGCAACACATTTAATTCCATTCTTTTTAATTTCAAACCGGATGTCCGAAGCTTCGTTAATCCATAGGATTTACCTGGGCACACACATCATCAAGGAAAGAGCATTGACATCCCAAGCTGCCTTAAGGGTGGATGGGGGGAGGAAGGCGGGAAGTGATCTCCAGAAACGAGATGCGTAAAAAAAAAATACACACATATACATACACAGAATCAAGGATAAAAGACTTGGCAGTGATTTTTTTTTAAAAAAGCAGGATTCCCGCTCGAAAAAGAACGGATTTTTAAGAGTAAAAAAAATAGTACTAATCTCTTTTGCAACACTAACAATTTGTACAAATGGCTACTTGACATGTTTTTTCCCCTTTTCCCTATGTACTACGTATGTCGTCAAAAAGCACATTCGTATGTACATACTTAGATATTATAGTATACCTCTCAATCTGCACATTTCGTATAGTCCTTCAAAAACTGAAGATTTTTTTTTTTCACTTCACAAGCTTATGAAAACTAAGATAATCCGATGATGTGTTGCAACGACGACATATCATAAGCAGACTGACGAAATACGTACTTCGTCTCCACGTGATTAGAAGATTAGCCCATGTCTCTTCATCAAACAGAACTATCAGAGAAGTACTCATAAAAATATATGTATGTAATTTAAAAAAAAATAAAAAAAAATATCTCCAAATAGGCACGACAAGTGTACAGGGAAAAGATTTTGAAGAGTATACGCTAGAAATAGTATGAACGATAAAATAACAAACAAGGGGAAGAGAAAAAATAACAATTCACTATAATAAGCTATTAAGTTTCACTCAATAATAGACTGATGCCTTTCTATAATCTAGAATTTAATAAGATTACAAATAAGTCGTTGCATGTAGTATTAACACAGTCTCTCTTAACTGTTGTTATAAAATGCTGATAATTATTTCAAGATCCATGTTTTTTCAGGGATTTTCATAAAGGTCACCTAATTAGATATTACACTTCAAAATTTTATAATGGAAAATAATATGCACTATTGTGGGTTTTATGGCGTCTCTGCTCTCATCAGGTATATACAGTCGGATTCTCGTTAGTTCGATTTTGGTTAATTCGAACAAAAAAATAAAATCCTCTTGAAAACTGCATTAGAAACCATGATAAAAATCCTGGAAAAACTGAACTTTTGAACCTCTTGTTTGGATAATTCGAAGTAATACAGATCAAGAATTTTTTTTTGACAAATTTCAAGCTGAAGCATGCAATTTCAACTTTTTTTTTTTTTTTTTTTTTGCTATCCAGATGTATCCGTAGTAAAGAGTGTTACAAATATATGATCCATCTCTAATGATAAGAAATGAAGATAAAAGATACGATGACGTCAAGACTTGAGTTGAGTTGATTTGGAGTTTAACGTCCCTTTCAGCAGCGAGGCAATGAGAGAATGGATCTACTGATTAACGTGGAATCCGAACCACATGAGCTAACACCGGGAATCGAACCCGTATACGATGAAATAAAGAATAACTTACACCATCTTCATCTGAAGTTTTCGAAACGGTTAGCAATTTAAGTAGAGTTATTGAATGTTAACCATATGTTACTTATCATGTGTTTCACATGAAGAATAAATGAATGAAATTGAAGATTATGATAACCATATAAAAACAATTAAATCAAATAATACGAATATCACGAAGAACTTTTTTTTTTAAGTGAGAACGGCCCATTAAGATGATGTTGCGGTTGTACTTAGTTATGTGTGCTAATTATGAATGAACTACTCGTACTATATTTAAGTGTGTCTAATTTATGTTTGTTTGCGGTATTGGATCATGCAAATTTGCTACTTTAAAGGTGAAGTATCAGCATCATCATCACCTTAGGTATTCTACCATTATTGGCAGATCACTTCCCGCAACTAAGAAGCTTCCATGCTCCACTGTCTTCAGCTAATCTCTTCGTCTTTACGTACGATTTCTCTGTTTTAATATTGTCCTTCTTCTTCCCCTCCCTATTTTCCCTACTACCATACTTTTTAGTACGTACCTTGCTCTAGCACGTACCTTGTTAGAAAATATCTCAACTAGTTTCTCTTCCTCTTCTCAATAATATCTAAAATTGTTCTTTTTCTCCCTTACCACTTCTGACACCCTCTCATTTGTATTCCGCTCAACCCAGATAATTCTCTTCATTCTTCTTTACACCCAAACTTCGAAAACTTCCAATCGTTTTTATCACTTATAATATACATAAACTATGCTGAATACTAAATTTAATTTCTCATGTGCAGTAGGTTTATTTGCTGTCTCTCTCTCTCTTTTTTTTTTTTTTTTTTTTTTTTTTTTTTTTTTTTTTTTTTTTTTTTTGACTTTCGAATAATTCCAATTCTTTTCGCGTTTCCTTGTCTTTTCAATTAAAGAGTCCGTTATACATCAGGTTAGTTAGCATCGATATTACAATTAAGACTTCTACAATAATAATAAAAAATGAATTTGTTGATATTTTGATTGTGCGAATTTTTTGCCACTCTTTGATATTCTTCTTCTTCTTTAGAAATGACCGAAACGAGTTCGAATATCACACTTTTATTGGATTTTTTTCCTTTTTAGGAATAAACTACACAATTTCTCGAAGAAAATGACGAGTATCTCTCTAGATTACTTTTATTCATGAAGCTGGAAATAAAAAAGATAGTAACTTTTTATTATCAAGGAGACTTTTAACTCTGTTGAAGTTAATTTTCATTGTACACTAGTGGTTTGTATTCGTGCCTTGTACTTGGAAGATTCTAGGTTCAAATCCAGTTTTTCATTCAAGTTTCTCCTCGTTCCTGCAAGACTAAACCGGGATAGTACACTTAAATGTAGGATTTAGCCGCCTTTTATTTTCCTTCTCAGTGTTGTTGCTCCCAGTGTAGAAACGCGCAAATAAATGCCGATTTTCTAAATGGCTGAAAATCGAAAGCAGATAAGCGAGTGGTGATGACGGTATCTCATGTGAAATAATATTGTCTAGGGCGCTTTTGTTCCACATTTCGATTATCTTTTATCTATTTGAAGATATCACATAATTACTGTAAAATTAACGGTATTTTAATTTCGCCGGGATGAGGCGTCTTAAGGGATAAAAAATTCTTCAAGTATAAATTTGGTCACCGTCTAAAATAAGGCCAGGTTCATTTTTAAAACATGATAAAATTTGAAATTTGATGGAAATGCGGGAAGATTAACGGCATTTATTTTCATAATAAGCTGCAAGAATACTGAAATTTCTGGTAACGATGCTGAAGACAATTAGCGTCCATCACATAACTGTTCATCGAGGTGTAATAATCTTAACCGTCTTGTAAAGGGAAAAAATAAGAAAAGAAACCTTGTTACTTTATACTATTTTCATACACAGTGCTACAAAAGTAACTTAACACTTGCGTTTACAGAGAAGGGAGGCAAGAAACGTATTAAACATTATCTCCTTTATAAAACGTGTTCCTTCCGCTCCAGAAGTTTCTTGTTAAAAAGAAAAGTCTGTCTGTCTGTCTGTCTGTCCATGATGAGCAATGTGATCAAAGAATAATTAGAAGGTGATTTGAATTAGAAAGTAAGTAGGTACACTTAAGGTAAACCATACAGAAAAAGACAGGGTAACCACACAGAAAACCTAAGTTCCATATGAACACATAGGTGTTCACTGGGCCATGATTCACACACACACACAAAAATAAAAGAGAATGGGGTCCAAAGAGCCCCGAGTTCTTCTTTAATTGTGGCCATCTTATTTCAGTGTTCATTCCAGCAGTGGTAGTATGTAAGAATGTGATGGTCGCTTAGAATGAAAGGTTAAAAAAAAAGCAGCGAATGAAAATTAGGAATAAGTAGATGAGCGGCTTTTCGTTCTTCAACTATTTTTTTTAACTCTTTCTCTTTCCGACCGACCCCTCTCAACAGCTAATCTATAAAAACACGTACCCAGAAGATCTAGTACGTGAGGGTAACAGGACAATGTAAAAAAAACACACCAGTATATCCAGACGCATGCATAAAAAAGGTATTATTAATGCAGAACAACTATTTTAGCACACAACTAAATACAATGGATTGTGTCTTTTTATAAACGACCAGACGCCGGTGGTGTGTGTGTGTGTGTGTGTATGTATATATATTTAGAACATAAAAAACAACAGAATAAAAACCAAACCAACAAAGAAGCTAGGAAGCAATGACGGGAGGGGGTCAAAAATATAAATAATTCGTTAGGGTGATGAGAGTCTTGTCTCGTACGTGGACGAGCAGGACCTTAGTTAGACCAGTTTAAGGCAGAAAAGAAACAATGGCTGTCACATATGTGACCATACGTGTTATGTGCTAAATGTACGCTATACATGTGGGGAGGAACAGACTGCGTAAAGAGCGTATGTGTTTCAGCTGCCTTAGAAACAAAAGATATGTGTATGGTTAGTACAGAGGATTCAGTGATTAACATTCAGTTACTGATTTTGAATATCATTAAAAGCACTTATGTTTTTGCAGCTTATGAAACTGCAGGCGGTATTCTATACGCCGCCGTTACTATTTTTTTTTTCTAAGCTACATTTCTACCCCTGGCTATTTTTTTCATCACATACACACGTGGTTTTTTGTCGTCCATCCGCACCCTGAGACCGTTGTGACCATTGTTGTCCCATGGCGAGTGAGGTACATATGTGAGATTCATATGTGAGCATGCTTACATGGCTGCTACATACGCTTCAAATTCTCGTTTAAAAAGAAAAAAAAATCTAAAAAGCTTCATTGAACATGTCCAAGATTTTGCACGTTTTTTCTAAGTTCTTCTCTGTATAACTTTTTTTTTTTTTTTTTTTTTTGCCATCTTAGGGATAAAAGTTTGTTGATTTTTTCTATCTGAATTTTTTTTTTACCGTACTGGTATTGTAACTTTTTACTTAAAAAATATTTCCCTCAAAATACGCGTTTCCTTTTTTTGTTAAAGTATTTTTTTAAAAAAAGAAAACACCCATATCTTTTTACAGTTTTTTGAAGATTTTTCTTTCCCACATGAAATTTTGTAACGAATATGCAAGATACCTCCCATGTTTCTTTTTAGAAATTCTTTGGGAAGCAACAATAATAACAATAATAAACACATTCAGCAATCAAACTGACGGTTAGTACTTCTGTCCGAATAGAATCGTAATAGATAACGGCTATTTTCATCCTAAGATTCAATGTTTTCTTATGACATAAAAGTAGGTGAGTCAAATAAATTTAAATACGTAAAAGTAATTGTAACAAATTTTATATTATTAGTATGTAATGAAAAAAAAAAGTTGACAAATCTTGTTGAATTGGACAAAATAATGTATGTGAGTGCAGTGGCGTATTTAGGGCGGGCTTCCGGGCTTAAGTCCCCTCCGAAATCTTACTTACTATAGTAAAGTATATGAAATATCTTGCAAAATTTACACATTTTCAGGGAAAGCCCCCCCCCCCCGAAACAAAATCCTAAATAAGCCACTGTGTGAGTGTATGCGTAATTTTCGTGAAAATCAGGAAGTTATATATGTTAAGTACACTTTCTCAATAAAATTATACTTGTTTAACAGGGAAATGATGGTTGCAGCATGAAAATTTGATCTGACACTTGATCTGTACTCTTTCTCTTACAAAAATAATTAGTTCTATCATTTTTCTTTTTGTGAAAATATAGATGGAAGTATTTTACGATTACTTATCAAGGATGTTATAAAATAGAGGATCTGCCTATGCGTATCTTCATCTTATTAAATTATTGAAGCCAAAAAACAACCGAGAATTGGCAAGTTTGATTGGCTACTTTCGTTTTCGCCATCGTCTGATTGACTACTTTCGTCTCCGCCATGATTGTTGACTCAAAACATTGCGATCTTATTGGGCTGAGTGGGCAGAGTAGAGGTGGTGAAACTGTGACGTATGGCTTCAAGATTTTGTTGTAAGAGAAGATCCTCTATTTTATAAGATCCTAGTTACTTATCGTCTTTCCGGGTGTAGAATAATATCCGTTCAATACTACACAGCAAGGGCGCCGATTTCTCTGTAACTTTGGGGGGGGGGGCTTCATAAAAATATATATAACAATACATATAACAATGAAAAATACATATTCATAAAAATACGTGAGGGCTAATATGAGCTTTGGGGGCCTGGTTCCCCCGGCACCCCTAGGATCGGCGCCCTTCCCCCGCCCCATAGACGTAGTGGCTTGTAGTATTGGACCATTCTCTCCCCAAAAAAGCTTGGACTCCTCCCAACAAAAATTTCTGAGTGCGCTCCTGCTGCAGGGCAAAATTCTCATTTATAAATTTTCAAGAAAATAATCGAGAAAAATATTTTTTGAACTTAAAAAGTACATGAATATTTTATTGTGAATCTAATAATATTTATCTTACTGGAATAGATTATTTATTTACAGTATGTACTGTGCATAAAAAATATACGTTGTTAATTAGCGGATTGTTATTTATCTATTGTTGTTGTTGTTTAATATCTCCTAACAGCGATACACACACAATATTAAAAGTGATCATATTTCTAATAGTGAACATACTTCTAATAGTAATATATTACTTGTAAAATAGAAGCTTATGAGGTAAAATATAAATAAATAAATAAATAAAATAAGTATGAGAAATGTATACTCTTATTGCCTACATTATAGTAATAGTCACGCCTGCTTTTATCGTTGTGAGTTCCCTCCAAGTCCGTATCCACGGAGGGTCCAGGGGAAGGGCGGCCCCTCATTAATTTTTACTCGCCGCCTAAAATTTTCACGGTAGGCATGCAAATGAACTATATAATATGTTGATGAACAGTAATATGGTTGAAACGTACCCCACCCCTACATTTTTGAGCTTTCTACGGGGCTGTTCTTTTAAAAATAATTTACAAGTTCTTCTTACCTGAGGGGGCCATTAAGCTAAGGTTGCCGACGAGACGAGATGAGAAAGAATGAAGAAGATAAATTGTATTCAATTAGGTGATAATAATTATCAAGGTATTCCTCTATCTAGTTCAGCTATATTTTTTTATATTGTTAGAATAAATTATTTACTTACATATGCATTATATGCGAAAAATACATACTTTTAAGTAGCTGATTGTAGTTATCGTTGTTTGATTTCTCCTAACAGCACCGGTAAAAGTGAGGGGGGGACGCGGGGGACGTCGTCCCCAGCTCAAAAAATATATAGGCGTCCCCTCAGTTCCTAAAAGAAATACAATGAGCAAAGATAGGCTGGGAGGACGGCGTGATCCTCCTACCATTTCAGATCCTCTTTTACCCTTGCCTAACAGTGACACCCCCCATACTACTTGTAAAGTAAAATTATTGATTGATATCGTTTACGTTATTATCAAACAGCAAGTTAATGATGGAAGGATTTTTTTTTTTTTTTGGTACATGAGCTCCGGCCTATAATCTACATAAGCCAGAACCCTAAACTACGCACAGATGATCACATGAAATCATATCGCATTACCTTGAAGAGAATTCTTCTGGTGCAAGAAGTTTGGTAGTTGTAGTGGACAACACTAGAAATATATTCATGGATTTTTTGAGGGGGGGGATTTCCGTTTTTTTCTTGCATTCTCATCCCATCAATTACTTTCATAGTCATTTACTTTCGTTAAAAATCGTCCATCTCCTTTGGTCTTCAGAGCATAAACATGGGAATTCAAACAGATTTTTTTTTTCATTTTTGTTTCAAAAGAGTTTACTTTTTAATAAACAATTCCATATATATATATATAAGCTGAAAATACCCAATCTTCCCATTGGGTCTGTAATTAGAAGTCAACGCTTGTGGGAGTATCTCCATATATCTCAGCGACCTCGAAAACTACGGATTTGACACTAATATTGGTCATTTTAGATTATTTTTGCATGTTTGGGTATCCACCCTTCCCCACGGTAACCCCCGACTCGCAACCGAATGGAGTGAATTTGAAAGTTAATGCGATTTTAGTTTCAGCATTGTTCTCAACAACCTCTAAAACTATGGATTTGACACTAATATCGGTCATTTTCTACTACTTTTACGACCCCCCTGGGATATCCTGGTTCGAATTCTGAAAAGAAAAGCTTCATCTTGGTCTGGGGCCTGGACCAAGGTACCCGTGACCAAAATTTGGTAGCTCTCGGTCCAGTCGTCTGGTCCCCAGGCCGCATACAGACAAACACACAAACGAACTCTTTATTTTATATATATATATACAGGGATATATATATATATATATATATATATATATATATATATATATATATATATATATATATATATATATATATATATATATATATATATATATACAGGGGCGGATCCAGGATATGATCAAGGGAGGGGCTAAACCATGTTTTGCCGTTTTATCCAGTGTAAAGCAGGATTGAAGCCCATTTTATTCAGTGTATACCTGAGCGTCAAGGGGGGGCTATAGCCCCCCTTGGATCCGCTACTGTATATATATATATATTTCAGAAACAAGATGTATTGAAACCGGTTAGTGAGAGGATGACGCAGCACGCAGAACACATGCTCGTTGCTACGCTGGGTGTAGTTTAGCAGGTCGCTGACAGATGTCGTTGGAGCGGCTCAGGCCCTCAAATGGGCTGTTACGCCAAGTGGTTTGTAGATATATTCAAAACTGGAAGTGAAATTAAATTTTAAATTTAACTCTCGAGTATTAAGCCCTGTAGTCAGTGGCGGCTCTTGAGGAAAATCGCATCCGTAAAAAAAAAAAATAAAGATTTTCGCTACAAACTAAGGAAAATAAACTTACTTAATGTACTAATTCTTGTACAAAATAACGATACTTACTACGAACCTAGCTCCTCTTGTAGTTAGTTACTGTGCTACGCAGTGATCAAGTATTGCAAACGTACTTGTGAGACCAGCGCAGATACCCTACATAGGAGATTGACAGAGGATCTTCATCTTCTGGAGGGTTTATCTTAAATTTTTGAAGGTCATTGCTTGTAATCACAGTTTGACCAACTCTTTTGTCGCTTTGTTAGGGCTACCTGTAGTACTATCTGAGCGGGGTGTTGTTTACATCACTTTATGCGGTGCATATTTTTTATCGCACCATGCATAAGCTACCGGGATTAGTTCAAGGTCCCACAAGTAAAGCTGTGGTTGATGCCAAACGCGATCCGCGAACCAATCGACGTACCCGTCAGCTCTCGGAGGGTAGTTTAGAGTCGGCTGATAAGCGTTCCAGATCTCGTTCTCCTACCTACATTCGCAAGCCGGAAGAATCAGAACCAATGCAGACGACCACTGGGGATCCTAGCAAATCTACTGATGGATTACAACCGTCATATGCAGCAACTCTTGCTCGTCCTAAATTGCATTCTTTTCTTCTTACTAACTTCGACCCAAAGTACAGTAACACCCGCCATATCTTTAATCAGATTATTAAATATCTTCCAAGGGCCAGTATCCAACAGATAGTTTTCACCAGGGGCGGTGTTATTATTAAATCTCAGGACGAAACTTTTGGCATTACTCTCCGTAATAAAGCCAGTTATGAGATTTTTGGCAAATCTGCACAACTGTCTAAGCTTCCTGACAAAATCAAGCAAACTCCTCCACCTTCAAGAACACCAATGATGTCTGTAGTTATTCGCGGAGTTCTACCTGAAATAACAGACGATGAGGTGCTTGAGGAGCTAAAAGCAGAGGGCATTGAAGTGTCCAAATGTATTCGTATCCGAAATAATAACGGTCCAACATATATGGTGAGAGTCCTGACTACTTCTCAATCCTCCATCGATGCATTATTACAAGATGGCGCATACATATTTAAGAAACGTCATAGGGTGGAACCATCCCGAACAAGCCTCCCTCTTCCCATTAGATGTGAAAGGTGTCAGGTGTATAACCAACATATAACGGCTAAGTGTCCAAATGTCGTAAAATGCGGCTACTGTGCTGGCAACCATGATACTAAAGAGTGTCCGAATACGGGAAAACCACCTTTATGCTCGACCTGTTCCAGTGACAAGCATCCAACTTACAGTTATAAATGTAAAGGGAAACCGAATCCAACTCCTGACCACCCGGAGATGACGGTACCGCTACGTACCATAGATTCTAACGTGCCTTTGTCACAGTCTATCACCTCTCCTCTTATTGTGGAAAACTTTCTCCGCTACATAACACTCATATTACAAAATATTTTCCCATTCCAACGTCAACTTATATTAGATCATGTTATTGCAGCAGCCTCCGCTATATTTCAAGTTAACTTGTATGCTACATATTCTGGACCGTACGTTCACTTCCATATTGCTCCCCGAGACACTGCAGTTTAAGTCCGTAATTTTGTGTATGAATATGGCTCTGACACTTCTTTTTCTGAACATTCGTTCTTTAGCGCAACACCGAATACTATTTGAGCAGTTACTGCTTGAGGAAAATATCGATTTATTTGTACTAAATGAGACTGCACTCAAACCTGCTACTTAAATCCGATTTCCTCGATATCAATTTTTTCGCTGCGATTATGGAGACAATAACGTAAGAGCCCAAGGTGGCGCTGCTATTGGAATTCGTAATAAACTCACTTATAGATGCAACTCTGTTCCACAGCATATGCAGTTACCGGAACACCTAGTGACAACAGTTTACGTTCCTCACCTTATATTAACAGTAGCTACAATATACGTTCGACCAGGTCATATCATTCCTCTTGCCTTCTTCACCTATTTGTTTCACCACTTTAAACATCTTGTCATATTAGCCGACGTTAATATTCACAGTCGCTCTGCCCGTGATAAAGCTGAGTTTTTCGATCATATAACTCTTAATTTAAATGGGCATGTCCATCAATTGCCCAAACATACGCGACCAAGCAGTCAGACTACACCCGATGTTGTTATTAGCACTGCCTCTATGGTCGATAAATGTAATATACATGTACTAGATTGTATCGGCAGCGACCATCTTCCGGTGAAAGTCGTTATCAACCATCAAAGACGACAAATATCTGAATCAACTATGAGAACTATCATGTTATACGACAAGGCGAACTGGGATCAGTTTCGTACTGATATAGATGTTGCTCTTGCCTCCTTAGTACCACCGACATCAGAGACCGACCTTAATAATACCGTCGATAGCATTAGCACAGCTATCAACAGTAGCGCCAACAAAAACATACCTACATATCGAGGCAAAACATACCAACCTATGCTACCTCCGCAGTACTTGACTCTCGTCAAAAAGTCTCGCACTTACTTTCGAAAATACGAACAAACACGGAATCCAGAGTATTTGACTCAAGCAAGACGATGGCAAAGGACAGTTCATAACTATATTGTTGCTCATAAACGGCTTACCTGGAGCAAAGCATGCAATCAATTGAATACAGAGTCACATCCCACGAAATACTGGAAAAAATTTCATCTTCTAACTGGACAGACAGTTAGTTCATCTTATCCTCTCATACAGGATAATCAATCTCTAGATACAGATCAAGATAAAGCAGACGCTTTAGCCACACATCTGCAGTCAGTATTTACACCTCCGCCTTGCACACATCCATTCAGCCCTAGAGTTTCTGAAGAGGCAATTGCACAATTACTTCAACCTTCCATCCAGCATACTTTAGAAGCGGATAATCCTTTGACTCGTGAAATCACTTCCGCGGAGATACAGTCCATCATCAAGCGGAAACGTAGTACTGCCCCAGGCTTTGATCAAATAACTTACAGATTACTTAAGGAATGTTCGGCAATTTTTTTCATATTTCTAGCATCGATATATACATTTATGCTTCGAACTGGTTTCTATCCTCTTGAGTGGAAGGTATCTAAAGTCTGTATGTTTCTGAAACCCAACAAACCACCGCATTCCGTACAGTCCTATCGTCCAATCCAGTTAACTTCCACGTTAGGTAAAGTCTTTGAAAAAATACTCGTATCTCGTTTACACCCATACATTATGGATCTACAACTTCTACCTCTCCATCAAACTGGATTTCGACCTCATTATAGCATAAATGATCAACTACTTCGTCTAACTACCATTATTACCAATCATTATAATAAGTCTCTTCCGTCCTGTCTCGTTTTAATGGATCTGGAAAAAGCTTTTGATCGGATTTGGCATTATGAATTATTTTATAAACTTCTTAAACTGGGTCTTCCTGTTACATACCTCCGAGTCATATTTTCTTTTATACTCAACCGAATAGCCTACGTCAGCATAAACAACTCATTATCACATCCAGTCTTTCCATACACAGGAGTACCGCAAGGTTCTAGTCTATCTCCTCTTTTATACATACTCTATGCTTCCGATTTACCGTCTCCATCGCCGAACACTTATCTCTTTCAATATGCTGATGATACAGCTTTTCTTACACTGGGAAACACGATACAGCAGATTAATACAACCTTACAGACTACAATTACTAGCTTTCTGAATTGGTGTAGTAAATGGAGACTTTCAGTTAATGAAGACAAAACACAAACACTTGTTATTTTACCTCCTAAATGCCGCAGCAAAGTTAGACGAAATCCAAATTTACTACAGATACGTGTGGGAGATCACTTTCTTCAACCAGCTAAAACAGTAACATACTTAGGAATCATTTTTGATGATAAGTTGCGATGGACACTCCAGCTTCAGAAACTTGTTCTCAAAGCAAAGAACCGCTTACAACTTCTTCGTCGTCTGGTTGGCCAGACCTGGGGTTTAAATTCCAAATTATTGCTTAACACATACAAAGCATTTATGCGGAGTATACTTACATTTGGACACATAGCCTGGTGTTCAGCGCCTCCGAAATTTTACAATAGACTTGAAATTCTTGAGAGACATGCCATTCGTCTTGCATTTAGGATAAAACTTCCGTATCATAATGCTGACTTGTATGACAAAATTACCTTTCCTCCGCTTGTTCAACACATAGCACAATTGCGTCAGAAGTTCATAACTACCAGTCTCCAAGATCGTAAGGATATCTTTCTTGACACCATATTTACAGATTTACAACAAGAATCTCAATCTAAGTACTGCTATACACCACTCAGAGTTTTGCTTTCCATATACATCCGCACTCTTCCAGCAGATCATCATCATGCCACCTTCTTCCGTCACCAACTCATCCATCAACATCTTCCGCATCTTTTTCCATCATAGCACTTGTCTCACTGCAACACTAATCTGGGCCTACCCCATGTTTCTCATCAGTCCTGAGCCGCCCCAGGACAGAAGATTAATCTGCATTTGTTCGTACTAACATCTATATGTTGTGTTGTGGCGTTACGAGCACCTCACTCATCATCATTTTTCCATTTTTTGCATTTTCTACGTTATTTATTCGTTTCAGTTTTTTTCCGCACCTTTTTGTTATCTTTTGTATGTGCACCTTTTTTTACTAGTTTGTTATTATTCATATATTATTAATGTTATTGTTGTTTAATATCTTTATTTTTTGATTTTTATTAGTGTATAATAACAATAATTGTTTCACAGCTCTTTGACCAGCTATGAGTTTAATAAAGAATAATTGATGCTCCCACACCCCTGGCCAAGAGAGAGGGCGAAACCCTCTAGTGGCCGTTTCTTTATACCCATTCGTTCCAAGTTCTTTAGCAATAAACCTATGTTATACTTAAATTGATGCCCAAACACCTTCCAACTCAATAAATAAAGTACTGTCACTACCCACCACTCTAAAAAAAAAAGTACAAAATAATTATAACGTAAGGTAAGTTCTCTTCCCTTAGCTTGTAGCAATAATGTATTAATTTTTACCCATGTGACTTACCTCAAGAGTCGCCACTGCCTGTAAGATGAAAGAAAATAGACGAAAAGTATAAGCAATTGTTATTGGAAGAAGTGGTGAAATAAGAGAAAACAAAAAAGAACTTCAAGAAAACATATGAGCACAATATTCTCCACCACAATATCGTGAGACCTGGACTCGAACCTGAGATCCTTAGCACCAGTGGTGGAAGAGATATTCAAACTGATCTTAACATGATTTCACATTGAGGCATAACACTGGAAAATATCAAGTTAAGTGCAAAACATTAAGCATTATCTAATTTGGTAATTCACATGTGATAATGTGATAATAGTCATATATATGTAGGGAATACTCTCTACACCTATTGTCAATTGATGGAGTATGCACTTTTGGACTGTGTATGCGTGGCTTCCTTTACGCTGATAAGAGCCACCATCCACATTTTCTGGAATTCGAAATAGGGCCTATTGAAATTTAGCTTTTTCGCGATTTTGGATAGCCCTAGCTCTGAAACTATGCACTTTTCGCAATAGGTTCACATGGACGTTTTCTCTTATTTTGATGTGAGGAATCACCTTTTAGAGTTTGTGGGTATAGTTCATTAACACCTTGTACACACACACACACACACACACACACACATATATATATATATATATATATATATATATATATATATATATATATATATATATATATATATATATATATATATATATATATATATATATGAATTAGTCCCAGAAGCGACAGTCCTATTAGCGACATTAACTGTTATCTGTCCTATGAGCGACCGATTCATTTACATTGAGGTAATGGAAGATGATATGACTCCATCTCGTAAAATATGTTTGCCTCTGGCGTTATAAGCGCCCAAACAACCTTGGTATGAAATAGGTACGTGCCAGTGATATTGTTTGTCAAATATATTTTTCCTCTACTGTGAGTGCAAATAAAACTTATTTTACTTTTGAGTTAGAGTTGACATAAAACATCAAATAACTTAACGAGACAACATGGATATTTTCATGAAAAGTATATTCCTATGTAATTATTGAAAATCCAGTTGTAATATCCTCTTTCTTCAAAAGCTCTGTTTTCTGTACTTAATTTGATTCAAATCTAATTACTCACTAAGCACAGTAATATATTTTATTTTGAAAAACTTAAACGTGTAACAGTTTCGCCAACTATCTACTTTTTAGATTTCCAAAGACTATGAATAAAATGAAAAAGAAATGCCAATGATAAAAGACAGCTTTTGAGATCCCTTACATCTGATTGGCTATTCTCAACCAATCCCACCAATTCAATGCAGCTCTACACAATCCAAAATGTAAACAAACTCTTTAAACTGCCTTCCCCCTATTGTAAGCTACTAAAACATAAACTAATTGCTTAATTTGCCTTCCTCCCTTTTTTTTTTTTTTTTTTTTTTTTGAGTTATACATAAAAGCTTGTCGTGTAGCAATCTGAAACGATCCCTTATAACTAGACGAACTGTTAAGTTCTGCGAGAGATTTGTAACTTGTGTAATAATTTCTTCGAATACGTCGTGTTTTTAGATTTCTTTGATATCCTCAAATTGTGAACACCTTTTTTCCATGGGCGCCCGAAGGGAAAGCAGGGGTCGCCCCTCTGGCTCACAAAAATGTATACGTAATACAGCAAGCCACGTATATTAAATACCAGATATACCAGACGTGATACAGCAACCATGGAGATGTCCCTCCCTAGATAATTTTCTACCTCTTTCTGATTTCTTTCTTATGCCATAAACATATTCAATCTAAACTTAAGTTCCGTATCATTTTAACATGAAATTTTTAATTAGAATCATAGACAAAGGTGGAGTTACTCTAAATATTTAGTTAGTTTTTCCTTTGATAGAGTCAATATATTCATAGAAATTAATTCAAAAATATAATATTAGGAAAAACGTATAAAAGATTGTTTATGTAATGAGAGCATTCTCACGTATTAAATTCAGGTAGAGCGAATTTTTTCATAGTAGATTTTGTTAGGTTCTAAATCACATTAGCATAAAACAAGTTAAAGAAAAGAGAACCTTATCTTCTTCCACTAACTTAGTATGAACGAATCGGTGACTCATAGGACAATTAACAGATCGAGTCGGTCGCTCATAGGACTGTTAACAGTTCCTGTCGCTAATAAGACTATCGCAAGTGGGAAGTCACCATATATATGTATATCTGCGTGTGTATATATGTTTGTGTGTGTGTGAGAGAGAGAATATAAGAAAATAAAACAAATATTCCAATAACTTTGAAATAAGCAGCGGATGCTGACATCATAGCAGATTACAAAGAGGAAATAGTGTCATTCAACAGGTCATAGAAAAAAAAAAAAATAAAAATAGCAAGAGGAAGAAGGTATACAACATTAAAAGATTTGTCAGAATATGTTATCTCCCTATATCTAGTCTTGTAGGGATTGGTGACGCCAGGAACCGATCCTTGTATGAAAAATAAAATTAATGCCGGCATTTAGTACTATATATATATAATCATTCATAATAACTCGCCTTTTGTTTATAACATAATTTTAATACACAATTTTAACCAAAATGAATGTTTTAGCCTATAACAGTGAATTTCTAGAAGCACTGTAATATGCTTCTCGTGAGTTTGCAAGGTTTGTCAGAGGGTGACCCTTCGTACTTATTAGGTGGTCTTGGCATTGCGGCATTTACCTAACGTTGTGAGGACAATCGAGGACCTACTTGAAATAAATAAGGAGCAAACTCCAGCCTACAAAGCCCGCATTAACGGTGAGGGAAGTCAATGTGCTGACCACACACCACCACAAAAGCTTGGGTGCTACAAGCTTGCTGTTAGGTCTGATGTCTTAGCTCCTACGAGCTCTTGCGCCTAGGAATTTAGTTTTGTTTGAATTTACTGGACTGGTCACTTGATGTTTGTTTACGTTATTACACTGACTAGTTTCTGCAGTCACTTGTTTCTTTTGTTTCTTTCTATTTTCGATTTTTCTTTCGTCACTAATTAGCTTCAATGCAGGTCCTATCTCCCCTTCCGTTTCTCTCAGTTTCTGACCAATTCTTGTCTCCGAAACTTGAACTCTTTTAAGATTGCCATTATATATATATATATATATATATATATATATATATATATATATATATATATATATATATTGATATATTTGTCGATTCAGGGAAACATGCTGGCTCAATGATTGAGAGCTCACTCCTAATTCAGAGGCCCCTTTGTTCGGTCTGAGTTCATGTGAGTTTGTGGTATGGTTTTCAAATTTCCTTACACAAATTCCCGAACCACCCACTTTCATCCATCTCCTTCAGCAATAGGACAATAGGCATGGAAGACTTTAATTTCACAGTTGTCATTTTAATCTTTGGCTTGACCAAACTTAACTAATATTGGCCTTAATCATCTACCTATGCCGAAGGTCATCTGCAAAGTATGCAATCAGGAACTTTCGTGCTAATTTTGGTTCAAATTTGTCAAAAGCCATTTTTGAGAATATGGTAAAAAAAAAAAAACATATTAAATTTAACCCCCTGCTCGATACCGATTTCGACCATGTTTACTATACCGCTATTGTCCCAAATCAATCAAGCGGTAACTATGAAATAATAAAGGTTTACGTTTCTGACAAAAGTAGAAGCTACGAAAAATGAAATAAAAAGAAAGTCAAGATATTGCCATTTTCTAGCATATATCCATTTTTTTTTTTTAAAAAAAAGGAAAAGAATATTACATGAAATATCAGTTTGGTTTGGTTCAAAACAGGTCAGGCAATTCCTGACAGGGAATTTTCCAAACAAACGGACGATAATGGTGCAAATACAAGACAAAATACATAGTGATAAATCGGAACCATACACATGAAGCGAACTGAAATATTGTAATAAATAAATAAAATAATAAATAGATGAATGATTTTGTGGACCGAGGAGGAGTAATTGTAATAGGTGAAAACGAAGTTTAAGAAGAAATACTTAAGTAGAATATTAACAATAGTAAGGCTCTTATGTCACTCCATTAACTTGAGCAGCCACTTTGATTCCATTGAAAGCAGCTATGGAAGACAAACTAAACTGCTTGGCACCGAAGCCTATCAAGGACCGTAGTCCACCAAGAAGTCATGGGTATAGCCATGGGGAGCAAATGGGGACCTGGCTTCCGAAACGATTTCCTCCATCTCCAAATAGAATTACTCTATTTTATGTTTATTAAATTTGGTTAATACGTATTTACAGCAAAGTAAGAATACTTTTAGAATTAATAGATAGTGAAATAAAAAATATATTTTAAACTACGTCAGCAGGTAAAAATGACTGAAACAACTGAAATTAATCGGCCAGCTTGTACTCTCTTTGCCTAATTGGATGCACTTAATTAAATGAAATAAATAGTTATTGTTTCTCTATGAATAGCTTACTTATACATTTCCTACAAATTGTAATTCTAACTTAGCATACTGTCAAAAACTGTTTCAAAAAGGTAATATGGTGCAAATATAACAATCGTAAGAATATATATATTTGGTGAGTTATTAATGCTTTTATGTTCTGAAAGAAGATTCTTTTTTCTTCCCTCCTTTTTTTTTTTTTTTTTTTTTTTTTGCATTTAGTATGTAATAAAACCTGTTTTCCCTAAAAAGAAAAAAGTAATGTATCTCCTAGAATAACTTGCTAGCTACACCGTTGAAACGAACGTTTAACTAAAGGTTACGTAGTTAATTCATCATAATCGAACACACATTTCTGGCTGTTTACGTAGCTGTTTAGTTGTCCTCACAATTTTGGATTGTGATTGAGAAAATGTTATTGCCTTTATCGAGAATGGAACTCACCTAAGAGACGAGATTCTGTTTATAGCATTGTTAAATTAATGTGTCTACTGTTTTACTCCTTTATTAGCTGAAATATTCGGAGAGGATAAGATTTATACAAGATACCTACAAGTAAAGAACCCGGCGGGAGCTCATGTTGTTCGGATTACGGTCCACAATTAATCAGTAGGTCCCGTCTCATTCAGCCTCGCTGCTGAAAGGAACGTTAAACTCAAAATCAACTCAATCACTGAACTAAAAGTAAAGAAATGAACGAAGTAAGCAATGAGGAGCAACATCGTTATCGTCTTTTGTTATGAAACCCGCATAACAAATATGCATTGTTGGTTGCATATATGTAAGGTTATCTTAGAAATACCTAGAAACGTGCCAAAATTTGGACCCTCTCACAATCGAACAGAGAATAAAAAGGGTGTTTCGTACGCAATTAGATCTGGTGTTGGTGGCACTGTACACAATTAAATGGCTCTATATCACTAATTTCTGTTCTAAAAGCTTATGAAAAAACACACACACACACACACATTACTTTATTTATAAGTATAGATTATAAACTTTTTCCAAACTTTCTTGATTCTCTACTAAACAACACTTTTTAAAATTCTTGTTCTAGATGGGACTCAACCTCATGACCCATAATGATGCATGCTAACCTTAGTCTTAGAGTACTATAGGATATAACTAGACGATATCACTTTATTTTTAAAAATGTTGTCCATCACTTTACTTATTTTAAAAAATAAAACTAAGTTGTGTAACTTATATTGAAGTTCCTAATTAATAACACACGAATATCCGTATGCAGAAACATGTGAAAATGGAGCAATGGAGTAAATGAGTATTTAAGCATATTTTAGTGTCACCGTTGTCAATGGTGATGTAACACATACAAAGGTATGCAACAGAACCAATTTAATTTCAACAAAAGAATTGGAAGATTTTATTTGAAAAAAGAAATTCAACGTGTATGTGTGTGTTTCCATTTGATTTTGAAATGCATTTGGCAAATTGAGTGTTAAAACAGGGCCAAAGAAAAACTAAACAATTTGAAAGCCTCTGGGCGACATTTCTATCTCTACTTTTTTTTTTTTTTTTTTTTTAACTTAGGGTGTGAGAAGTTGGTTTGTGAACCATCAGCTGAAACCAGCTTTCCAACACGTTAGCGTACATGATGTGATCATTGCCCCCGGGGGCCCCTCTCTAAATGTACTCACACTAAATGTATATGTGGTTTTCTTTCTCACTGGCATGGCTTTTAGAAAAATATATATCCAATGGATGTTTTCTTCCACCTAACACCCCAGAGGTATTTTACTACTATTTTTAAAATTAAAAATTATTTTATACGCACATAGAGGAAACAAAGAAAGTTCAGGCACAATAATATGCTCCTTTGTTGAAGCGACTGTGTAAAACTCCACTTTGTAAAGAATGGTAAAGAAAATTCTTTTGTAGCAAATGTGAAACAACATTAGTTCGTAAAGATTACATTCAAACAGAATATATATATATATATATATATATATATATATATATATATATATATATATATATATATATATATATATATATATAATTTTTGTTAACTTCTCTCCAATCATTCCAACAAACAAACTTGCGTCCATCAATTGCATTTAGGAGGCCTTTCCGTTCTGCTGTTATCATCATTTCTACATACATACATTATTGAAGATGGTTATGTTAATATTACATCGTACGTCTCTTCAAACCGGAACTGAAAACTCACTTTTTTTTTTTTTTTTTTTTTTTTACAATGGCTCAACCTGTCCTTAATTCTTGAAACTTTTATTTAACTCACATCCTGATGTCATAGCGTGATGAAGTTTTTCAGCAGTATAAATTGTCAATACAACATTTTATTGATATTTTTATATATTTCTATATACAGGGCTACTATAAATGACTCATTTGTTTTTCAAAAGGCTACGTTTTCAAAAGTATTACAAGTACAAACATGAGATGTACCACGTCGCACAACCACAAACTCTCAAAGTTTTCTATACCATCCACAAACTTATAAGTGCTCCTTTGGTCCCACTACATACGTCCAGACAGCAGTCGGCCTCGTTCAACATATTTCGTAGCGTCATAATGTCAGTGGTCTGCACTGCAGCAAGGGATAGGTGCTGATTGCCACGGGTGCTGACTGCCACAGCCAATTATTGGTGCTGATTGCCACGACTGTCGTTGATTGCAAATATGAAGGTGCTGACTGCCACGACGGCGTGCTGACTGCCACGAGCCTGGGATAAACTGTGTTTGGAAAGAGAGGAATTAATCCCTCATACTAAATTTATGATTATTAATTAATTTAAAACACATTTGCTGTCATCTGTCTTTTCTAAATGTCTGATGAAGAGGACGTTAGGTCCTTGAAACTGTGACAAAAATCGTATAGTTATTAAATAATTCATTTTGTTCTGGTCAGAAAAAATGTGTTTTAAAATGTTATTGTGATTATCCAGAACCTTGGAGTTTATTTATTATTTATTATAATTAATTTAGTAGGGATTAATTAGGGATTAATTTAGTAATCATCACAGCAAATCTATGTGACATCATATAAGCTACAAAGTTGCTCACTAAGTGGAGCGACACACTTCGATGTTTATAAAGGGATTGTATTTTCTGTTATATGTACAATTTGCACATTTCATTGTTTATATTAATTGTTTTATTGTCTTATTTAATGGATATGATGGTCTGAAGCCATCTGACAAGGGAAGTTCGGGAGAAAACACCCTCCTGCAGAGAAATAAGCGTGTCATTTGAAGGACCAATTCATGCTGATTACAACAGGTAATAAAACTCCTGTACGTTGAGAACTGTTCGAGATATTCAGCTTGGAAGTTTATATAAGAAGATGAGTGGATGCACGTTTCAACGCGTTAGTATTCTCTCCCATGGCGAAGTATGATGGTTTGAACTTGCTATTGCTTGATCACTGGGTCCATTCACAGACAAATTGTCCATTACAAGTTGCATGACGGATGGCAAAGACGTAATGGTTGAGAAGATACCAAAGAATTGCACAAGATTTGTGCAACCATTTGATGTGTTTTGATTCCGATCAATCAAAGCTTATGGCAGGAGATTTGTACATAGTATAAAACTTCTTCATTCGGACGTTATAATGTACCAACGAAACAATCAAATAAAGTTCGTGTCCATACGAATCACTTCCGATCACCGCGATACATTGGATCGTTTCAGTTTGCGTTCTGCTTATAACTTTTGAATCACTTGTCGAATTTGCTTTCTGCTTTGGTTCTGCGAACTGTTCCCTTGACGGATACAACGCAATTGCAGATATAAAATGTTCATGGTGCAAGGGAGTCTTTTGCCTGCGTCATTTCTTCATAAAACAGAAGAACAACTGTGATCAATTTTCATCTCTAACCTATGATTATTGTGAACAATGTTATGACTAATTGTATCTAACAAACCAGTTAGTTATTGCGAAACACTTTTTTTGTGTTACTTCCGATAGCTTTCAATTCGTATGTCAATATTCGTTACTAATTATGTTGTACTTAACGCGTATAAATGCGCATATCCTCATTTTCTCATATAAACTTCTAAGTTGAATATCTCGAACCGTTCTCAACCGTACAGAAATTTTATTAGCTTGTTGTAATCAGCATGAATTGGAGCTTCAAATGGCATGCTTAGTTTCTCTGCAGGCGAGTACCTTCTCCTGAACTTCCCTTGTGAGGGACAGCCAGCAGTGCTTTTTTGATGGAACTTTCAAGAGCTGCTCGAAACAATTTGCGCAGCTGTACACAGTTCATGCTGAGAACACATAACTCGTACCAATTCTGTATGCACCGCTCCCTCACAAAACTGAAAGTACACTCATGCCCAAAATTATTGTCGCATATCTATAACTGTCTTCTTGTAAAAATATAATTTGATAATGATTTTGCAGAGTACTTTTAATACTGATACTATGTGTATAATCAGGAAATGTATATTTGTGGTAAATTTCATAGGAAAAGAACTATAAATACGAAAATCATAATGAGTAAAATAAAATGTAACTAAATGGACAAGAAAATTTTATTTTCGTTTTATTGTTCTTATTTACTGCTCTTTTGACATGAAATTTACCACATACTTGTCTTTGCCGATTATACACATACTAACATTATAAGAAATACCGGGCGAATTCGTTATCAAATTATATTACTAGAACAACATATTTATGGTGATGCGACAATAATTTTGGACATGAGTGTACATACAGAGGCCTGTTTACCTTTGTTAGGGGTTGGTCTGAACAACACGATCCTAAGGTTCATCACGGTTCTTTCATACTTCTTAGCGCCCGGTAATGTTACGTCTATCAACTTCCTCTCAGGCTCGTGGCAGTCAGCACCCGTGGCAGTCAGCACCCCACCGCAGCAAGGATGCGTGCCCTGAGCTCGTCTAATGATTGTGGTGGTGCAGGTACATAAACAGGTCCTTAATTGTGTCCCCAAAAGGAATAAGTCACATAGTGTTTAAATCGGGAGATCTGGGGAGCCAAAAGAACAAAGCGAAGTCATCCTCACCAACGCGCCCCATCTAGCGATGCCGTAGTTCATCGTTTAGATGTTCACGAACTTGAATGTTCCAATGAGGGGAAAACCCGACTTGTTGGAGACAAAATCTTTAGACTCAGCCGGTAGTTGCAAAAACAACCACAACTACAACATATCCAGGTAACTTGAACCGGCTACGCAAATTCTAAAACTCATTTCTTTCTTTCCTTCCATTTTAGACAGATACTAAACTCGTGCTGCCATCTGCTGCCATTTGGAATACACAATCCAAACTTTCTGAAATTGTGGTTATTTTCATATATCTCTCTCATATTTGTACATGCAATACTTTTGAAAACATAGCCTTTTGAAAACGAATGAATACGAACAGGGCCGGATCCAGAATTTTCTGAGGGGGGTGCCGTGCACCAATAAATACCGCCACATTTGAATTAAATTTAAACTTTAAAATGTCTTTAGACATCTATGGTGTGAATGAAGAACTGTACTGGAAATGCTCAGTGTCTGGTCTCGTGGATCGAACCAATGACTTTCCGAATACGAAGTCAATACTTTACCAACTGAGCCACGACCGCTTTGTATCGATATAATTTTCGAATATAATGGATACTTGTATCCTACAGAATCCTTATGAAAGTGTTGCTATTTTCACTGCTAGCTTTTTATTTTAGATGGTGTATATTTACACCGAAGGGGGTGCACGTGCTCCGTTGCACCTCACCTATATATACATAAAACTAAGAGTACTTTTTGGATCTATTCCTCTGATAGATTAAGATGTCCAAAGACACCGAAAGGCGAAAGATATATGCCAAACAAATTAAAACAAAAGATAATAAATGTATGGAACAAACTAAAATGTAAAGAGAAAATGTATATGACTATAAATTAGAAAATAAAATAATATTTTTCTTATATAAAAAATAACAAACAAGCTAAAACAAATCGCACTTTAAAAAGTAAAAGATAAGTCTGTTTTCAAGAAAAATTCTTTTTCTTTTTTTTTTAATTTTCGTTTATTCATGACAAAAGAAAAGCTTGGGGCGCTCTTGTATCCAATCACTTGATAAATTCTTCAAATCTAGCGTAATATGGTTAAATGGAAATTTTAGGACTTGTAAATTGATTGTATATGAGAGGACAAGTGTCGCATCCGGGCAGGGAATCTACTGAATCGGTAATTCGACTAAGTTCCCAAAACTTTGTAACTCTGTTGACATTTGTACAATTTCACTTTCGAAACACATCAGAAAAATGATTGATGTAGCCTAAAGATTTGTTTTTAAACCTCATTTTTTTAAACCTAAAAAAAAAATGCTGCTGTGGCTCAGTGTTAGAGCATTCACTTCTGGTGCCTGGGGCCCCTAGTTCGATTCCAGCTCGCTCCAAGTGGACTTTGTGGTGGACAAACACTGTGTGCGTGTGTTTTTACGGGGATTTCCCGTTTTCTGACACTTTATTCGTTCCACCATTGCATTCATTTCTCATTATCATTGTCTTCTTCAGCCTAACCGGTATGAAAGTAAAACTGAAAGATTTCATTTTTTCTTTTAAAAAAATAATCTAGTTCTATCATTTTTTTCTGAAAAAACAGATGGCTGTAATGAACCATTACTTATTGTTTGTTCGGATGCAGAATAACGTATGTTCAATACTACATAGATCCCCCCCCCCAAAAAAAACATGGGACCCCTCCCGACATTTTTTTTGGTGCGCTCCTGAAGAGCACTTCTCATGTTTTTTTTTTTTTTTTTAAGTTATGCATAAACAGATTTTTAAAGTAATTTTGTTGAAATATTTAAACTTCTTTAATAAGATTTGTTTTATTTGTTTCTGAACTTTTTACAAAAATATTTTTAATAAACATTTATTTCATTTTTAAAGTAGATTCAGATACATTGAATGAAAGCATCCCGATATAACAAGACCCATTAATAGAAGGGTTTAAAAAAAAAACTTCTACTGCTAGATATTAGAAGGAAATAGAGATGGCGTGGGTCAATGAAAACTTTACCTATGACCCACTGAGCCACCACCCACCGTGACCTGCTCTGACTCACAATGACCCACTCTGATCCACCACCCACCATGACCCACTCTGACCTACCACCCACCAAACCCCATCGTCATCAACTCTGACCGATGATCCACGCCCTTTTTTCCATTGACTTTACGAGTTTACAATTGTAATAACAGTCAATCACTCAAGCATCGCTCTGCTAGAATACCGGTGGATCTGACCTTTACGTCATAAAATGGTAAAATGTTTGTCATTGGCCATGTTACGATGGATTTCAATTTAATATCGTATATAATTATTATCTTTTTGCATTGCAGATCCTTTTTACTGGAAAATAGAATGAAATTTGAGTCTCAAATCAAGGTAAAGAAGGCCAATGTAAAGGGGGAAAACATGTACAACGCACAGGTTGTGTCTCGAAGGTCAAGTAGTAAGCCCTATTGCTATTATTACAATTACAAATATCAATATCCAAAAGTGACTGACGATCTTTTTTCACTTAAGATATACTCATCTCAAGTATGTAAATAGAAACACAAAAAAGGAAGAAAAATGAAGGTCTTGAAAGTACTCTGAAAAAAAAAATGTATGTGGCGTATGTAAAATCGTATGTTACATTTGTAAATCCTGTAGTTTTTGGACTTCACGTACAGCAAATCTATAACTGAAAACGCATGTTTTATAATACTTTCTATATAAGTGTTCCATCTGTACGTACTTTACGTACAGGGACGGTGCCAGAAAAGTTTGACGGGGTGGGCGGACCTAGTTGCTGGGTGGGCGGACAATGAAAATAAGAACTGGGCAATGTAGACATTTTTTTGGACAATAAATAAGTTTCAATCTTTAAACTCTTTAGTTAGCTAAGGCTCAGACCGAAATAGGGGAGGGACAAGGATGTGGAAAACAGCTGTCTTGGCCTTATAGAAGGTACAATTCCGGCATTCGCCTGGTGGGACTGAAGAAAGGCAGGACTTAGGATGGGCTGCGGGAGATCGTGGCTATATGCTCGACCTACCGAATTCCGCGTAGCAGATACACTACCTCTACTTCCAGTTTTTTAAACAATAATAACGGTGTGTACTGTGTAGTCGATGAAGTTCAAGACAGCTAAGAATGCACATGAATGCATAGAAATAAAGGAGGTTCAAACAACACAGACTAACAGATAATATTCTACCTTTCGTTAATATCATAAAATACACAATAAGTAAGTAAAGTAAAACAAGAATAAAATAGGCTATTGCAAACATTTTTATCTTTGAAGCATTTTTTACAAAAAAGCAAGAGACAAAAAATATAAATCATTTACATTTTCTCTCGTATATCCTTAATTTGTGCACATTAGACATCACATCGACATCACATCCATAATGACTGCAAGTGGTTCAATTTTCTCAAATGAGAGGAAATGTTCACTTTTAGGATGAAGACTGCTTATTCCAGTGTAAATTGGCGTTCAGCTGTATCTGGAATTATGTTTGTAAATAAAATCATTGTTCATTGCAGAGTTAAACGGGGTCCTAGCACCTATTACATTACAATCAATAGTAATACCTATTGCTTTTGAAGTACAGGATGTCACCTTCATTATTCTACTTCTGTTGAGGTGGGCGGATGGGTGGGCGGTCGCCCACCCCCGCCCACCCTTAGTGCCGTCCCTGTTTCCGTATGAAACAACATAGGCGGTCAGGATTTCACATACAAATCGACGTATATAACATATAGCTGATATGTAATATAAGGAAGACAGATATCAGACATCTTGCAACGGTATGATGTAACATTTAAGGGCAGTGTCTATGTAGTATACGGATAACATATGCTTCGTACTGATTTCTGTGGTAAGCAAGATGATTCCGTATATATTTTTCTCAGTGTAAAACGTACACAAATTCACCTTTGTTCAGGAGATGCTGTCTGCGATGGACTGAGCAGAGTGGATCGGTAAATCGGTTGTCAGAGTGGGTCACGGTGAGTGGTGAGTCGAAGGGGGTCATGTCTTGTTGATTCACGACCCACTCACCCATTCAAATGTTGACAAACTAGACCCACGACCTACTAACTGACTCCATCTCTGGAGGGAACAGTTTATCGAGTTTTAGTTTATTCAGATTTTGTTCTTCAATCCTCAAAGTATTATCATATAATAAGTGCATAAAGTTATTATTATTATTATTATTATTAGAAAGGAATGACGAATAGGTGAAATTCATACTTAACATCATATGTGCATTGCATGTGTTCTACGTGCAGAAGCGATTAGTAAATTTGTAAACATGTACCGACAGAAAGGCGACTTAAATAACCAAAACAGCCTGAAGTGTCAAAACAGTGAGTTTCTCTGCAGGCAAAACAAGAAAAACATTTCGTCACGATAAATTTGCAGTAAACATCGTGTTGTAAATTAAGTTTCAAAAACACCTTATTTTCTGTTATTTGTATAACAATAATATTTATCAGGAAATGTTATTTGGACTTTCCCACAATCATTTAAACTTAAAAATACACTGTAAAAGCTTTTCAAAGGTTAAAAAAAAGTTTTAAAAAGCCAGGACAGTAACTCGTATAAAAAGACCAGACTTTCAACCAAAGTATCATTCCACATTATTCTGCTTTACTCTACTCTTATAAAGTCAAGAAAACGGATAACTTTATGGCCTTACTAATGACCACTGCAGCAGGTAAAAGTAGACATTACATTGAAAAAAGTAATGTCTATTTGCATTCACATGATTTGGGGAAGGCTCCAAAGACCAAAGTGCCAAAAGGAAATTTCCAAGTGACAAAATTTCAAAGTGACAAGGCGAAATTTTAAAGAATAAGACACACATACACACACGCACGCACACACACACACACACACACACACATATATATATATATATATATATATATATATACAGTACAACCCTCAAATCCGAACTAATTGGGATTTCGGGGGGTTCAGATTATCCGAGTAATAAAATTACATACTTATTTCGTCACTGAATTGGCGGTGAAAAAAACGACTGAGGTTAGTAGACAGGGTGGCCCAGTGGTCGAAAGGACAGTGACCTTAACTGGCAGGTGTACACTCATGTCCAAAATGATTGTCGCATATCTATAACTGCCTTCTTGTAAGAATATAATTAGATAATGATTTAGAATAAGCATTAAGTCTAAAAATGTTAAAACCTTAAAAAAAAACAAACTAAATTTGTGTGATTAAATCTATTTTTTTTTCATTTTCCAGCTGTAGTTTTTTTCCCCTCCTGAGAACGTGTTCGGATTTGCCGGGTTTTCGGATTTCCGGTGTTCGGATTTGAGGGATTGTACTATATATATAATTAAACATAGCTTACAGAACGATGGAAAATAATGTTTCTTGTTGTTCATTTTATTTATACAGGTTGTCCAAAAAGTATTGAGCCTTTTGAGACCAAAGTTGAGAACACATTTTTTTTTTTAAATGATTTCAAAATAATATTATGACACCACATGTGTACTGGTTTTGTTCGATTACCTTCTACCATTTTTCAAGTAACACCATAAACCTGTCCCTATAAAACTTCTGTAATTTCTGTTAGTTAGATAGATAGGCGCTCCCTCGTGACTAAGCAGTTACCGTAATCGCCTTTAGAGTGGGAGACCCGGGTTTGATTCCCGCTGGAAGCTCATGTGGTTCGGATTCCACGTTAAGCTGTAGGTAGAAGTAACGCTAAGCTGAAAATTAAAATCAAATCAAGATAGATCAATAGATATAGATATGGATATCTATGTGTTTTTTTTTTAAAGTAGCAGAATATTTTTTTTCTTGATAGCCTAACTTTTAAAAAAGAATACGATTAAAGGAATTTTGTTCTCATCTAAGTTCCAATCATTATCTTGCTTCTCACTTTCCTTCTTCCTGTCTACCAAGAATAGTTTTCCCCTTGATTCAAGAAACGTTTCTATATTTATTTCTTCCTTTTCTCTTTCCTATCCTATTTCTGCGGAGAACAAAAGCCATACGATGGTGATATTTTGTGGTGGGCAGCGAAACTTAAATAGCCCCTAACCAAACCAAACCAAACCAAGAGGGAAAAAAAAAAAAAAGAAAAATATCAAAACGCCCACCTAGTTGTGTGTACTGACCAAAACCTTCTACCTCCACGTCAAGCAACCACCATCTCAGACATATTTTTTTTCCTTTTTATCTCTATTTTTTATTTTCCTTTTTTTTTTACCCTTGTCTCACACCCTCACTCAAGGTCATCGAAAAACTATGTGGGGGAGTTATGTGGGTCACAGTATTGAAAGAGGATGTTGAGTTGTTGGAAGGAAGGGGCCAGTCAGCACACAGAGGGGAGAGAAATAAGCCGTCCTGTCCTGTCTGTTTTGTTATTCCGAGTTTGCTGGCTGCTGGACTTTTTCAAGGAAATAAAAAAAAAAAAAAAAGAGAGAAATAAAGAAATAGAATATATTGTATAACCTTCTCAAATTCTCTTGAATCGGTCTATCAATCTATCCATCCACATAGCACTATGGACCTTCCACTGTGTAGGATACCAGAACGCGAGAAATATATATATATATGAAAAGAAAGGATAAAGACAGACCAGAGAGGATAAAAATGAACGAAATATGAAACCAGACCAAGAAAATCAAGGAAATTCAATAAAAATCGCCAAAGTGTAGAAAAACGAGAAGTGTGGGGAAGGAAGGTGGGGGGAAACCATGGAAGAATATGTGAAAACGTAGGATGAGAATATATCCAGTATATGCTATAAAAAAGAAAAGAAAGAAAGAAAAAAAAATAACAAAACAGCTAAAGGACATTTGAGAAAAAAATACATTAAAAAAAAGGAGAGAGATGCAGTATAATTGTCATCCTAAAGCAAAATGTAACTCAAGTTTCACTCACTGTCCTCTAAGTTTTATATTTCAATAGAATATTCTTCTTCAGGTGTTACACATGTAAAAACTATGTCACTAAACCAAAATTTTCACACTCTTTGTATTATAGTGGCCAGTACGTGGGACATTTCTCCAGTGGTTGTGTAATCCAGCTCTCTCTGTGAGGCAAAAACGTATATCATGCAGATATATTTATTTAATTTTAAGGGCCTGGTTCTCGGGTTCAACCGGCCTTCAGATCAATGGGTAAAAGTCCAACAAATGAATAGCGAATTAATTATGTTGATTGCGTGATCGAGCTAGTGCGAGTTCCATTGAGAACAGCAAGTATGAGGCTTTAAGGAGCGTGAGTCTCATTAATATTAGTGAGCTCGACTCCATTGAGGATAGTGAGAACTAATTGAGATTAGTGAGCGCGAACCCCATTCAATATAGTGAGTGTGAACTAGCGTGAGCCTCATTAAGATTAGTAAGCGCGGCTCTCTTGAGGATAGTGAGCGTGAGATAGGGTGACTCTTGTTGAGATTAGTGATTGTTAGCTTCATTGAGGACACTGAGGGTAATAAGCCTAAGATAGCGTGAGCCTAATTGAGATGAGTGAGGGCGAGCCCCATTCAACATAGTGAGTGTGAACTAGCGTGAGCCTCATTAAGATTAGTAAGTGCGGCTTTCTTGAGGATAGTGAGCGTGAGATAGGGTGACTCTTGTTGAGATTAGTGATTGTTAGCTTCATTGAGGACACTGAGGGTAATAAGCCTAAGATAGCGTGAGGCTAATTGAGATGAGTGAGGGTGAGCCCCATTCAACATAGTGAGTGTGAACTAGCGTGAGCCTCATTAAGATTAGTAAGTGCGGCTCTCTTGAGGATAGTGAGTCTGAAATAAGGTGAGCCTGTTGAGAGTAGTAAGCTTGAGTTTCATTGAAGATAGCCTAAAATAGCGTGAGTCTAATTGAGATTAGTGAGCGCAAGCCCCATTCAATATAGTGAGTGTGAACTAGCGTGAGCCTCATTAGCGTAAGCGTGGCTCTCTTGAGGATAGTGAGCCTAAATTCGAAGGATCCGTTTACAAAATGGGCATCTATTACGATAAACAGCCAATTTTGTTCGAGTTTATCTTGCACGGGTAGTCCAGAGATGTAACGGGTCATGAGTTTCCCAGACATGTTATTATTACTATTATTACAAGAAGACAATATAACAACAAAATGTTCAATGAGAAATCACTCGGAAATAAAATGTATCGTCAGCTTATCTTAGGCAAAATATTTTTCCGAATTCCAACTCACAAAATAAGAACAAAAGATCTGTTCCATGTAAAGGCAAATAAACAATCACTCCTAAAAGCACTTATACTAAATTATGATACACAATTCAGCATTACCTGAAAGTTCAAACTGTACATAGTTTTTATCTCTCCCCCCCCCCTCCCGAAAAAATCATACGCTTTGCAAATTGTAAATAGTTATAGAAAATATTTGAGTATGTACCTAATATTTGTCTAGCTTATGTTCTATTTATGAAGTTACACATATTTTTAAAATTTTCGTGCATCTTATTCAAGCAAAATATATCTATTCCCATGACAATTACTTTTTACTTGCAAACGAAAAATAAATACGTAAAAAATCGACGATGAAAGCGAAGATTTGACAATATACCACTCATGGATCCATAATTACTTATACACTGCCAACACTCTCCCACACACATCTCCCGCCTCGCCTTCTCTCTTCTTGGCTTTCGTTTATTAGGATTATTATTATTAGGATTATTATTATTAGGATTATTATTAGGATTAGGATTAGGTGGGTGTTATAATATTGTAATGTTTAGGATCACGCTAGTGGGTCTTATAAGATTGTAATGTTATTAGGGTCACGATAGTGAGTCTTATAAGACTGTAATGTTATTAGAATCACGCTAGTGGGCTTTATAAGATTGTAATAATATGGTCACGCTAGTGGGCCTTAAAACATTGTAATGTTTTTTAGATCACGCTAGTGGGCTTTATAAAATTGTAATATTATTAGGATCACGCTAGTGGACCTTAAAACATTGTAATGTTTTTTAGATCACGCTAGTGGGCTTTATAAAATTGTAATATTATTAGGATCACGCTAGTCGGTCTTATAAGATTGTAATGTTATTAGGATCACGCTAGTAGGCTTGTAAGATTGCAATTTTAGATCTACGTACGACCGTCTGTTATTTCACACGATAACTCTTACGATACTCAAAGCTAATTTTTGAAATCTGTTTTCTTATAACAGACAGCTAGAGCGATTATTTGGGCCTAGTTGTTAATAGACTCAATCCGCTTAACAACTTCACGGGTAACGGTGACCTTAACTATCGCCATTCAGATCTGGATCCCATATAATAGAAATGTGTGAGATTTACAGATTTTTCTAGTTTAAAAATGTTTATGAGGTTTACAGATTTTTTGGTTAAACCTTAAAAAAATTGATGAAGTTAAAAACGTCATATCCTTGAGCTATGAGAGGGTATGGAATACTGATCGCTTCAACTATTACCACGTGTTGTCCTCTTTACTGTCAATATCAAACTTTCCTATTCTCTCTCTCACCGCTCCAAGTGTATATGCAGCTCTGACGTCATACATGGCCCAGTTAAAAATGTATGAATTACACCAATTAAAATGGAATGTTGTATATATATCCGTATCTAATAAGTTTCTATTGGCTCATCATTAGATGACTTCAATTTTAGAACTTGTTCTCGAGATGCGAAATAAAACACTCGTGGGAATGAAACTAAGTAATTAAAAATGAATTATCCTCTGATTTTTAGTTTGATTTGTCCTTCTTTAAATTTTGCACTACTGTCTCTTACGTTCGAGTATTCGTAGTTCCGTAAAATTTGATAGAAATGCAGAGGATAGGTCTATATACTACCATCTTGCGCGTATTGGTATTCCTTTACACTTACGTGTGTACAGAATAATTGTGTATGTAACTCAGACACAAGCGTCAATTTTTAATTCTTTAAATATGGGTGCTGACGCTTCAGTTGCTACCACAAAACTGCAGTGGTTCTCAACGTGGGGAGTTAACGCCCTCCAGGAGATGTTCTCGTTTCCAAGAGGGGCTCTGGAACAAAAAGGGTCGATAGTTTATTTAGAGGGCATTTGATGGAAGGGAAATGTAATGGAAAAGACGGTTAATGAAAGCAATTATATGAACAAAGTTTTCTTTTGCTTTATATACGTATATGGGTCATTCCCACTTATCTCCGACATCCTATGTCCAACTGCATAGGTTGTTCAATATTTAATTTATTCAGTTTCTATTTTAAAGGCAGACAGGATAGCTGCTGCTAATCCTTGGAACAGAATTAGCAGATAAATATATCTCAGAGTTATTTGAAAATAATATAAAAATTACTACCGGTAATTTTTTCACGTAAGTTACCTGTCTCAATAGCATTTTCAAAATTTGAAATAGTTGTTCTACAGTGACAAGTATGAGATGCAAAATTAAAAAAAAAAAAAAAAAAAAATCATTACTATCTAATCAGAATTTTTTTATAGATATGAAAAATATAAACTTTCTTTTTTAGTGCGTATCTTTGTTATCTTTTTTTTTTTTTAGAAAAAAAAAACTTCTGTCCTGTAATTTTCTATAACCTAAGTTACTTTCTGGTTCTATAAATTTCTAACACATAGCAGGATTCAAAATACAACGTGGCATGGTTAGTTTTGTTCTGTGAATGTTTCATACTTCAGTGTAATCAGTAGCTCCGATGGTCGTTATACGTTTTTTTTTTTTTTTTTTGATCTTGTGGAAGAGAACATGTAGATGAATGCGTAAGTAGGTTTAATATGTGTCACGTAAGTTACCAATGTTTCAGCACTATCTATGTTGCTAAAAAAATTATACTTAGTATATTCTGAAGCGCTGACCTATCCTTTGTAAAGCATTAAAACATACATTCAAAGTTAGTAATCTGATAAGTTCTTTTCTTTAAAATATACAAAATGTCACTCAGTAACTTACGTGACTATAGTAACTTATGTGACTTCAAAGAACGCCTCTGACATAGAACAAGAATTATTTCATCAATAATTGTCAATCTATAGCACAATGATATTAATAAGAAGCTCCAGAGTGATGAATAATTTTCTCTTTCAATCTAATGAAAAACGAACGCCTATCGATGGGCTTGTATTTGGAATAAAATTCGTCAGATTGGCTTATTGGTTTTTTAAACGTAAAAATCCAGTTTTCTGATTTTTTTGGCTGAACTATTACTGTGCTGAAATTATTAAATGCAATAGTGCGTTTGTTGTTAAAGTTCAAGTAAGTCTTTTTTTAATGTTTTAAATTAAATGTTGGTCACATTCTTAAACATGATTTTTCTTATGGACCATTTCATTATAGAACCTAATCTTTTTTCATTCTTTTATAAACGTGTCAAGTTCAGGAAAGATTATTTAAAACGTATATTATTATTATTATTATTATTATTATTATTATTATTATTATTATTATTATTATTATTATTATTATTATTATTATTATTATTATTATTATTATTTTATTCTTTTATATTAAAATATAAGAGAAATTTTTAAAAAAATTAAAAAATGTAAACGAAACTTAAATTAATTTAAAAGAGTAATGAAGAGAATATTTTTTTTTCTGTGCACTCGGTATATTTTATCTGCAAATACGTAGGTACTGAGACGGAAGAAAATGGAAAATTTCAATGTGGAGTCTGATAAGTGTTTTAGAAGTCAATTTTCTTCTCTCTCTTCTACTAAAATCTGAACTTTAGTATAGTAATTGTACGTACATGTCACATGCGTTACTTGCTTGTCACATATGTTACTTTCGTACACTGTAGCAAATTTTGTTCAATATAAGCCGTTAAGAAATATTTGTTTCGTGCCATAATGCATATCTTGCCTAGTTCTGGAAAACAAACCACTTTTACAAGCACAAAATAACTCGCTTTAGTGAAGAATCGCATACGGTAACGTAAGTGACATGAATTATGACATCTTTCTAAAAACGTTAATTTTTCGTAAAATGGAGATGAAAAGTGTACGCCAAAACATGGGATCTTTACTGAGAAGTTCAAAGGATCATAACAAAAATGTTCTTTTCGTTATTTATTGAAAGTCATTTCTGACTTTTTTTTCTGTATGACTTGCCGGAGTTAAATGAGAATGACCCATATATATATATATATATATATATATATATATATATATATATATATATATATATATATATATATATATATATATATATATATATATAGAATATAATGCCGAAGCACGCAAGGTATCTCTTTCGTCAATTCAATGACCAACTGCCAGTAATATGGTATGTAGCCCGGCCCGTGGTAAATTAGTTTGTATTATTGAGAATCTACCACCTATATGTATATTTCTCTATTGGAAGAGCCGTGTCTCGACTCGAATTTTGTCAGGAAAATCCTGTCTCGACTCGTCTCGTGCGCATCCCTACTTCCAATATTCTTTTGACTTCGAGATCTCAATTGAAATTTCGTATTGTTCTACATTAAATGCACAACAGTAAGTTATTTCATGTCATTAAACGGATTAAGTAGGGCTATACTTGTCCGAATATATTATTACACACTACAAGCAAGTGTTAAAAGATAGTTCCTTACAATTAAATGGTACCACGTGTGCAGGTAAAAACGATTAAAGGACCTTTTATTATTATTATTATTATTATTATTATTATGCATTTAGCTTCTTGGTTAGAGGAAAATATACTTTTCTTCCACTCGATAATGAGCAAATAATTGTAGTTATTGCATCACGTGCAACAGATGTGTTCCTGTTACATGCAAAATGCAATATTTTATACAGCATATTAAGAAAAGAAAAGATGCAGTCCTTATTATTCAGTGCTAGTTTTATTTATGAGATTTTTACAGTGTGTATAATTGCATTGCCTTTGATTTTTTGCATTCGGAAACATGTAAACAAGTACTGCATATACCTGTACGCAAACATTAGTAAGGTACAAACGACTTCATATGTGTTTCTTTTCATATTACATGCATCTATAGAATGAAATACTGCTACGTATTATTTACACGTTAATATAATGTATTCGTAAATATAGCTACCGGTATTTCTTCCTTGAACAAGAAGTTAAGTAGCGTGCATTTATGCCGATGCATGACCACTCTCTGTGTTTTCTTACTTCAGGACTTGCTTCCCTCTTTTTTCTCCCACGGTCCAAGATCCAAAAATGTTTCTTTTGGTAGCCATTGATTGTAAAAAGGTCAGAGGTTACACAACAGGACAAAAGGGAAGGGAAAGGGTGACTACTGAATGAATACACCCAACCAGGTTGAAAGAAAGAACGGTTAGTTACAAAAAACCTTAGGTACGCAGATAGATAGATGTATATAAAAAAAACTAGCTTCACAGAGCACCATCGAGGCTATTTAAGAAAGAAAAAAAACACGCTTAGGTCTTTGTTAAAGGAAAAACTTCCTATAAAAAATCTGTAAGTATCCGTGAGAGAAATTAAGAAACAGGGTGAGGGGATGAGTAGTGCTAAAAAAATGTATAAAAAAGAAAGAAGATTGTCAGGGTAAAGAGAAGTTTTGGATATAGGATTAGGTGAAGAAGAATGAATTAAAAAAAAAACATGTAAAAAAACTGTCCATTTTTTCATTCTTTTCAGATGAGCTGGGACAGAGGTCACTTCTCTGTAGCTACATGCAGAAGTCCATTATCAGTAGACGAGAGGAGATATCATCATGGCAGAAAAGCGGCTTTTGGAGATGATTTGCTATTTTTTTTTTTTTTTTTTGTATTTTTTTAAAACTTTCCCAATGACTTGGTTAGGTAGCAAGTCTGCAAAGAGGAATTTTTCTTTCTTAAAAAATGTGAAAGAGAAATACCTTGTTTCAGGTTTTTTCTCACACACAAATGTCTGTCATACTTGAATTTTCTTCCACAACCACAGAAACAGTAATAATACATAGTATATTCACTATTCTTGCGATAGGAAGAGATGGACTTTTTAAGATCAAACAATATTACATCCCCTTTTGCCCTGAAGAAGAAATTAAAAATAATGATTTTTCATCTTTTCCAAAAAAAAAAAAAAAAAAAAAAAGAGAAAGAAAAAAAAAGAAAGAAAAAAGAAAAAAGTACTAACACTTTGTTATGCTAAAGATTGTTCAGCAAGGCGGAGACGATCGGACATCAACTTCTTTGATCATCAATACTCAGTGGTACTATATCGCATCCTACACAACAGAAACTAGCAAGAACGTTTTCTCTGCCCAGCTGATGTGGCTGTTAGTTGAAGACAAGGCATGTCTAAAAACGGTGAACAATTTTTGTGTATAAGGTACGTATCAAACCTGAGAGGGCACTAAGCAAGACATGAGGGGTGAGTGAGTGGAAAAAGTTAGGGGTGGCAGCTGTGTTCTGTGAATAAAAAAACGAGTACGTATAGGGACAGGATGGACTATAAGAAGAGGAACCTGCTTCCTTTTGAGGGGGACAGGGAGTCTTTTTTTCTCATACTTTCTTTTAAAGAGGCTGCTTAAAAAACTTACATCCCTCCCTCTTTTAGACCAAGAGCAAAAAGACGCGGAACACAGGGGTCGTACAGTACAGGGTAGATGTTTCGTGATAGTTTCGTGTGACCCTCGACACAACGGACTTAGCTGTCCCACGGCCCCTCTCTCTGACCCTTGGTCTCTTCTAGTGTTTAGTTGACCCAAGACATATAAATATACAAACTATAAGTACCAATACTAATACGTATATAGTATTTATGATTTTTTCCATATATACATATATAAGGGCTCGTCTTTCTGAAATAGAATATTCACATATAATTTGAGATGATCATTTTTGTTGCTTTCTCAAAGCAAAAATAACACACTTCTGTTGAAGATTGAAGAGGGTTATGAATCTTTTTCGAAAAAAGTGAATTCTACAAAGAAAATAGCAACGGTTTTACTATTTCTTGAAGTGTCAGTTTTATAGAATTTCGTAGATCAATAGATTAAGCATAAAAAGACGAGTATGCAACGAATAATCATTCACATCAAGAACTTTTTTGCATTTGTTCCTTTTTCTTTTTCGCATATTGTGGTTTTATTCCAAATGGACATTTCTATATGTAGACGTCCACAAGAAAAATAATCCATACAGTGTCGGTTACTAAAATGCATATATATTTTTTCTTAACTTCCCATGTGAATGACCACTCTTTTAAAAATATTCTAGAAAGTCGGGGTCGAGAAAGAAAGTGAATTTTAACGAAAATTTAATGTACGTTTTTCTCAGAGACAAAGATGATTTTATATATATATATATATATATATATATATATATATATATATATATATATATATATATATATATATATATATATACCAAAGAAAGAGAGGCAAAATATTACATAAAATTCAAGTAATATTCCCTTACATAATTACTTACATATTGAGAAGGAATTTCAAAATTCCATTACTATTTTTACAATTGTACAACTAGAATTATACTTTTTGCTTTGTAGTCAAGGACGTATGCAGAGGTGGGTCCTGTAGGTCCGGACCCCATCCTGAGACTACGATTTTTCTGTAAATTTAGTGTAATTCCAGAGATGATTTGATAAATTTTAATATTCTTTTATTGAATTTGGACTCTTCCTGAAATAAGTTCCTGCGTACATGCCTGTTTATAGTAATATTAGTGTTCTATAGAACCTATAAAATGCTCTTCGTTTATTTATTTATTTATTATTATTATTATTATTATTATTATTATTATTATTATTATTATTATTATTATTATTATTATTATTATTTGTCTAAACTAGAAGTCTCGTGTGAAATTCAAACAACTTATATGAGTAACTTCGTAAACTACAAAAAAAAAAAAAAAAAGTTGTCCCTTGTAGAAAAAAAAATTCTCTGAAACATGTGTTTAATTATTTTGAATGAAAAGTTTAAATAGCAAATTGTATGACTGTAACCTTGAGGGACTTCATGGAATGAACATATTATATAATATTAGGTACCCCAATCTTCGCTTCCTCGATCCCACGTCCAAAAATCCTTCCTTACATCAAAGATCCTCTCCAAATTTCAAACAAATTTCAAACAAGTTGTGAAATTCAAACAACTTATATGAGTAACTTCGTAAACTACAAAAAAAAAAAAAAAAAAAAAAAAGTTGTCCCTTGTAGAAAAAAAAAAAATTCTCTGAAACATGTGTTTAATCATTTTGAATGAAAAGTTTAAATAGCAAATTGTATGACTGTAACCTTGAGGGACTCCATGGAATGAACATATTATATAATATTAGGTACCCCAATCTTCGCTTCCTCGATCCCACGTCCAAAAATCCTTCCTTACATCAAAGATCCTCTCCAAATTTCAAATTTCTAACTCGAACAAATTGGCCTAGGCGGTGATCAGTGAGTCAGGATTTTCTTTTTTTATATACAATATATATATATATATATATATATATATATAGTGGCGGATCCAGGATATGATCAAGGGAGGGGCTAAACCATAGTTTGCCGTTTTATCCACTGTAAAGCTGGATTGAAGCCCATTTTATCCAGTGTAAACCTGAGCGTCAAGGAGGAGCTGTAGCCCCTATAGCCCCCTCGGATCCGCCACTGTATATATATATATATATATATATATATATATATATATATATATATATATATATATATATAGTATGTATGTATGTATGTATGTATGTATGTATGTATATATAGTAATGAAAAAAATAAAAGCAAATCTATGTAATTATATGTGTTTACGACCTTTAATAAGAAATTTCTATATAGGACTAGCTAAACATTGAAATGTAATTACATTAACTTAAAAGAAATTTTGTGCAGAATGCAAATTAAATTGCAGAAATTTCCTATATCTGCAACAATGGGTGATGCGTTACAAAATGTGACTTAAATGAAACACAAATCAGCCTTTCCGAATGTCCACTTCATGTCTGACTTGGTCCAGCTTACTCGACTATTTAATCATCCCATCAATCGTGCAGTACCATTCTTGTGTTTATTCTCATCGTGTAGGTGTACAGAATTACGCAGTTGGATGTTGATGTTGTCAAACGTGCAGTGAAACTCGTTGTCAGTTCTGAAATTCGAACTTATACTCTAAAAATTCTGTAGAGTATGCCTCTCTTTCATAAACGTTGGTACTGAGAGCATTATAGAAGAAAAGTCGTGCAATTCATTTACATCGGACATAGAATTGAAAAAAAGTGTGACATAACACCTGAAAAAGTAAGAAAAATTCGAACATTAAGTGAGTGTAGCAGAAGCAATGTTGCAAAAGTGCGGATTATGGAAGTGCACAAAAGCACAGCAAGTTGGAGATTGGCTGCGCTGACTCAGGAAGCAGGGAGCACTGATTGTGGAAGAATTGACAGATATGGTCGAAAAATGAAATCTTCTCCTAGAACAGAACAGTGCATTACGGCCGTTGTGTCTTGCAGACAGATTTCAGTTATCACAAGACCTTGCAACGAGTTGGCAGGAAGCATTTCTACTGTGGAGTTATATTCTGTCCTTACGGCATATTACATTATTTCTTTAGCCCGGTAATTCGCTTGAGTTAAATCCTATTGAAAATTAATGGCGTGATTTAAAGGTTATGGTTCGGGCAAGAAAAATATATTAAAAAGCATGTGTTTCTCAAATTTTGGGAAGGGGCATTATTCTTCTCAAATGACGTCCCTGCTTCTATATCATAAACAATGTATTCAAGAATTACGACATAAGTTTACTCCCCGTAGCTAGCGATAAAATTATAATTCTTAACCTATGTGAGTTTTTTCATGAACCGCCACTGTTTCACACCACTTCATCATTAATGAAAGCAAAGCGTGCTGTAAATATTCCATGTATGTGTTAAGGATGAATAAATTTCATTTACGAACACTAGGTAGAATATTACAGTATATTCAAGTTGTACAGTAAAACCATGAGATATATTCCTTGCTTTATTAGTGAACTTTGTAACCTATAAATTTATATTGTAGAAGAATGTGGCCACTTTTTTTTCCAGATAGAATTAGAATTAGAATTTATTAATATGTATATGAGTACAAAACAGTTACTTAACAATCTTTATAGCGATTCAGGGAGAGACCGAGCTTCTGCTGTTTGTGGTTCTCCCTTTCAGAATTTATTTACATATTATAGGATGGCGGGTAAATACTTAATATATGTAGATAACACAGGGGTGCCCACAAGGGGGGGCTATGACGCAAACTGCGTCATTGAAATATTTGGGGGGGGTTAAAAATCTATAAATATGTTTGAGGAGGTGTAAAAATTAATCGAAATTTTTTTTTTCATGGAAGAACACCTACGGATAGACAATTTGAGGTGGGTGCGTCATGGACATGAGGGGGGGTGGGCACCACTGGATAACACAACGTTACATGAGGTTATAAATACATAATTAGTTCATAGTAAAAATAATAACAATAATAATAACACATTAACATGGTATTGTCTCAATTTTTTCAATACTCGTTCAGCGGTAGCTTCAGTGCATCATTTAGCTATTTTCTGAAGACATCTGTTGGCAACACTGCATTTGCTGTGTTACTGTATAACATCATTTTAGTAAAACAAAACTGACCATAACAACAAATGTATTAATTAACACCTGTGTAACAGTTTTATTACACCTGTGCAATAACACAAGTGGTTGTTCATCAATATATTTGTTGCTTTGATCAGTTCTATTTCAGTAATACGTATTGAATATTTCGAAAACTGTAACGAGCAATATATACGTTATTGTATAAAAATAATAAGTTAGCTATCAGCTTCTACGTCTCATCGAATGCTATAAATCACAGTAGTATTAAATATATACGGTACTGTTTATGCAGTGGGTAATAAATTATACAGAATAAAAGTTCATCTTAATACGTAGGTTATATCCGTTGTGATGAATATAGTTTCAACTCTTATTAAATTACAATTAACCACTTGAAAAAGAAAAAAAAAACTTGTCTTTTAAATATGTAATAAGGATGTAGATTTCCTGTACCAAGTTTTTGCTATCGTGCATTCTATGATGAGAATGTAAGTCTTACACTTTAATTATTGCATTCTTTATGTAGCGTTAGAATGTAAAGAATTTATTTATCTCGAATAATACTGACTGAAAAAAGGAGTTAAGCTCGATTTAAGTATGGTGTCAACTGTTTGTACATTTTAATTAATAACTGGTGGCAATAGTCGATATCAATGTTTTTTTGATGCTGGACAGCGAACCAATCACCGGATCGTAGGAAAGAAGCATGTTTGTCGCTATGAGTTAAATTGAGTTTAAGGTCCCTTTCAGTAACGAGGGCATGTGAGAAGTGGACCTACTGATCAACGTGGAATCCGAATCACATAAGCTTCCTCCGGAAATCGAACCTAGTTCTCCCACATCAAAGGCGCGTGCGCTAACCGCTTAGCTACGAAGGCACTCATTTGACATTACGAAATACTGTATCTTCTTTGTCTGTAGTCATTTTATTCTAGAACATTTTATTCTAAAGGCAAAACACTAAACACTATGGGATTTATCATCATTTACAGTGATTGTTCTGCAAAAGAGGAAAATGAAATCTTTGAGTTTTACGTCCCACGGTTATGCCGGTTAGGCTAAAGGAGACGGTGATAATGAGAAATGAATGAAATGGTGGAATGAAGAAAGTGGGAGGAAACGGAAGAACCCCGAGAAAACTCACGCACACGGTTCTGCAAAAGAGGGGCAACCACCAAAAATTAATGTATCGTTAGTGTTCTCTGAAACAAAATACTAGCGTTAGTGTTAACATTCTTGAGGAGATATTGGTGGTTAACTTGGTCGGAGCAAACTTTAAATTTACCGTTTACACTAATTCTGCCATAAAGATGGCACAAACGGTGTAGGTTAGAGCATCATTAGTCTCTCCAGAACTTCAAACACAAATGTTAGTGCTCTCATAGTTTAGGAGATATTAGTGATTAACGCGGTCGAGGCTAATTTTAGATTTACCTACTTTTATACTAATTTCCACCTTTGTGGGAGAGAACGCCAAAAGTAGTGCATCAGAAGTGTTGTCCGTAACACTAAACACTAACGCTAGTGCTATCATACTTTAGAACATACTACTGAATCAATTGAGCGAAGTTAACTTTAGATAAACTATATCAGTTTTTATACTAATTGTCCCACAATGGTGGGACAAATGTCAAAGGTTAATTTAATTGATTTCCTAGCATGCTTACTGATTATATATTCCCTAAAATGAGCAACTTTCAATTTTTTCTTGATAAACTACCACTTAGAGAAGAGAGTTATTTCCTTGCAAACATCAAATTCACGTGACTTGCTATTATTCAATTTCATCATCAACCATGACTCCTAAAGGTTTATTCTATCACAAATAATACAGATGTACGTACAACGTTCTTTGGATATTAAGTATGAAAGTTTCATGTTTTTGATTGAATTTCCGTAAAGATTTATCTAGCTATACTTCTCAAGTACTTTTAACCAGAGAAACTGTTATAACTTCAGATGTTGTAAAAAAAAAAAAAAAAAAAAAAAATGACAATGTTTACTAGAATACTTTCTTTTATTCATAGACTAAAAAAGAATGAAATGAAATCTTTGAGTTTTACGTCCCACGGTTATGCCGGTTAGGCTAAAGGAGACGGTGATGATGAGTAATGAATGAAATGGTGGAATGAAGAAAGTGGGAGGAAACGGGAGAACCCCGAGAAAACCGACGCACACGGTGTTTGTCCACCATAAAGTTCACTTGGCGGGGGCTGGGATCGAACCCGGGACCCCTAGCACAATATTCATAGACTAGTGCCACCTAATTGAATATTCTATAAACTATTTGAAGCTAGTGCTTAACTTTCCAAATAGTATTCCTCAACTGTAATCTGTGGTTTCCACATGCCTAAAATAAATTTACTTATTTAAAAATAGTACATTTGGCAGCAAAGTAGGTCCAGCATGTTAAGATTTGGATTGAGGGATGGATTAACCACTAACATAAGCAAAATAATGCATGTGCTTAGCAGTGTCGGATCTAAAAAATAAAAACAGGGGGACAGCCAGAATTCAGATTGTGATAGGTATATCACGAGTTTACTATAAACTTTCAAAAATATATAAATCTAGCTTAAAATATTTTTTACTAAAAAAAATACTCAAAAAAGGGGGGCTAGGTCCCCCGGCCCTGGCCTACATCCGCCACTGGTGCTTAGGCATCAAGAGAAAAGGTACCATTGAAATTTTCCGTAGCCGAATTTACATTATCAATGATCCATATGGTGCAATACTGCAAATAGTGCAGCTGAACCAGGATCTGTAAAAGTGGTCTCAACACTAAATAAATAAAATATACAGACATGTATTAACGGTAATAACACAATAATAACAAGAGCACTCAGACCTCCACAAAGGGTCATGAAATCGAAAGAGAAATAATCCCTCACATAACCCTAATGAAAAAGGGGAAATTTTGTATGCTGTCTGTGAAATTTGTATATTTCTTCAAAGGAAAACATAGGCTATTTCGTCAAAACATAACCTTTTTGCGGAAGTAAACATAATAATACTAGTGATAATAGTAACGGTAATAATGATACTACTACTACTACTACTACTACTACTACTACTACTACTACTAATAATAATAATAATAATAATAATAATAATAATAATAATAATAATAATAATAATAATAAAGAGAATCTTACCAAACACTTTCCAATCAAAAAATAGGGAAGAAAAAACTTTTCAAATACCAGGTAGTCTAAAAAGTATTGAACTTTTTTGCGCACGAGATATCGTTAGTGTTCCAAATCTAAGGGTATGCAAGTTGCACCAGCATAGACTTAACATCATTTGATTGCTGATAGTTGAAGCAAGTAGACGGGAAAAATGTGTTAGAATTTTCATAATCAGATGTAAGATTTTTCGCCGTGAAGATGAGTGATATTCCGTGCGTTACTCGATTTCATGAGTTACTCGATAAAACAGCTTTTTGATATTACATTGTCATCTGTCAAGAACACAAAACAACTTTTCCGATAAAAGTTACGTTCATTTTGTGTACAGCATCTGAATCTACAGTAACAATTGGAGGTTCCTATGTTACATTTCCAAGTGCCTCCTCCATCCACCGCCTCTAGGGGTTGACCAAGTTTATTCATTTGTACACATACACTTTAGGGATCAAAAATATTAGATCCATATAGTTGTATTTAATTTCATGCTCAGATACGTATTTCTCGAGATATTCCACTGTCCCGACATTTCTTTTGCGTTGCTCGATAAAACAGAGATTTTGCGATTACAGTGCCATCTATCGAGCAAACAAACAAAAATGTTGCAGATAAAAGTTACGTATTTATGTATGTAGCATCTGAATCTGCACTAAAATCTGGGGGTCCCATTTAAACTTCATTTGACACGTATTTTGTTTTTTCATGCTCGAACGTGTATTTCTCGAGATATTTTCCTGTCCAGATCATTCTGCTGCATTACTCAATAAAACAGATTCTTCGCGATTACAGTGCCATCTTTCAAGAATACACAAAAATGTTTCTAGTAAAAGTTACGTATTTTTGTGTGTAGCATTTGAATCTGCACTAAAAACTGGGAGATCCCATTTAAACTTTTCAAGTTGTCTCCTTTGCCCCCCCCCCTTAGGGGGTACCCGGGTGAATTCATTGTTCCACCCTAAAATAGAATTTAAAAATACGTTTGCCACGTGTATTTCTCGAGATATTCCACTGTCCCGATCTTTTTGTGACACCCTGTATATATATGGGGCAGAAAAATCTTTTAAGTGTTTAGGGCTTCTGAGGGTCATAATTCGTCCGTGCTTAGGTTAGATTAGATTAACTGGACCTGCTCTGCGACACTTATCCCTCCCCTCCCTCCAAAGTGTATCTGAATAAATAAATAAAAATGGAATCTTGGAGACCACCCTACATGGCTACAGTATAAATCCATTAGTTCGGTAACAGTTTATGTGGCGAATACTTATCATGTTATTCAATAAATTTACATAATGTTGCAAACATATTCCGGAAGTATTTTTATAACAACTGTATCCAGACATACGTAGAATTTATTTTCTGTTGGACTCAACTAAGGTCACGAATACCATTGTTGCTTACATGGAATTATGGATGTCCAGACATTGTAGTTATTTTGAGAAAAACAAATCTACCCTCTTAATTGCTCTCAACTAAACAATACACATAATAATTACTGTTAGTTCAGCTATTGAGATTCGCGTGAGTATAATATAGTATAATTCCAACTTATATGAATCTGGTGTGAAAACTGCCAAATATTTCACTATAAGAATTCTAAAGATTTCAAGTGCTTTTCGGTATAGAAAATACCATGAAAATTTACAGAGAAATGTATGTCAATTGAGAACGATAGATACTTTCAATGTTTGCTGAAAAAATATACATACAGCCTTATTTTAAAACTTTGACCCATCTATCTTTCAGACTTAAAATAAACGTCTTGATCGGTCTAAGAAGATTCACGTCTGTTTGATTCAATTTCGCCTATCATTACGAAATAAGTGTTTTCAAATGGAGACGGATCACCTCTTTTTATGTTTTCTTCCGAGCAAGACTTAACTTGAAGTCTATTTTTTTAAATAATAAAATCATTACAGAATTGTAACCTCAACTTTAAATTAATATTACTTATACAAATGTTTGCTCCAGTAGTCATTTGAGATTTTGCCAGGGGAAGGGGGAAAGACTGTCCATAACCTAAGAGTGGAGTTCTTTTTATTAATACATTAGTATACAATTTATTAAAGAGGCATGTATTTTTCAAACTCCCCAAACAACGCCCTTGGCTTACTGGCACATCGACATCTACAGTATATGTTACACGTTCGGTTACGAAATCTTCCGAGAGATTCACCAGATGTTTTAAAGAGTAAGCTACTTAAATTTTAGTTCATAAATGGGATTTTTTTTATTTATGTTTTATAATGTCTTTTCTGCATATCTTTTCTCAAACGTAAGAAATAACATTTGAGCACGACCGTCTTAACACATGGACACCTCCTTGGGGCCCCTACAAGCAGAATTAATTTCCTATCTTACGTGCAAAATTTAGTCGTGTGGGGCCCAGCACACTGATACGCTCAAGGGCTTATATATAAGACAGCATTGCATGTGTGGCATTCAAATAATACCTAACACTGCCTTATCTAGCTAGAAACTTAAAGATGGGCATTGATTAAATGCCTCACATACGATGTATTTCTTTATGTGAAGTATGAAAATACTAATACATCTGAGGTGTTGTTTCCTTTCTAACGTAAGACGTTAAGCTACCAAGATTCACTATAACCACTTTTGTTTTAATCTCGCTAATATCCAAGCTAATTACACAACTCCCTGCTGACAGGAGTATCCATCAAGTTTTCTATTTTGAGCATATTTTATGCATTAAGGATCAAGTAGAACATTTGGTACTAATATAGGCCATTTTCATTGGTCTGTGCAGGGACGTGCCGTGGGGGGGGGGGGCGAGAGGGGCGACGACCCCGAGCGCCGAAGTAAGGGGGCGAAAAATTCGCGAGAAAAAAGGAAAAAAGATAGGAAAAAGTGCTTGGAATATATGTATGGGGGCGCCGTCGTATACTCTCGCCCCGGGGCGCTGATTTTCTACGGCATGGCTGTGGGTCTGTGCAGGTACTTAATTTATTTCTCATTATAATTACTACCATCCATATTCCACAAGTCAAAACTTGAAAGTATAACAAAATTCACGCTTAAAATATGTAGCTTCAACTTTTCAGTGTATAGGTCTATAGACATACCAACACTATACCTATTGTTCTACCTTCTCATTGTAACTACGGATATGCGATATCTAAATTGGAACATATGAATAAAATATCAAAACTTAACTGATATACCGATATATCAAAGTAATGAGACAGAAATATCGAAAACTATTGAAAGAAAAGTCAAAACTCTAAATATTGAAAAAATATCAAAATGTTGCAAAATCGAAAAATATCAAACGCGTACTTTACCATATAGAAAGATATAGTTTTATCAATCAGTAATACTTTCTGATTGATAGTTAGATATTTGAAAATATCGATCAATATGATATATTTAAATATCGCGCAGCTACAACTTCAATACTTCTTTGCACGAACCTTTTATTTGACACCTTTCCCATTTTAAACACCTATTCTATGAATACATAGTTTTGATTCACTACTTCTGTTCATCTACTCGTAGGTCTTCTGGTTCCTTTCCCCATCAGAATTTGAACAGAAAAATGTCATTCTTAGTATATCTTCCCGGATTTTATTGATTCTACTATGTTTTTTTCTTTTTGAAAACTTTCGTCTACGGGATATATCAAAAGCTGCAAATCGTGGTAAATTTCTACATTTTCATCTCTTTCCATCAGTCAGAAGATGGCTTTGACATATACATTAGCTGCCAAAGCCAAAGAAAAGTGATTGAGGGATAGAGGAAATATTACATGTTATTGAGGTGTTTTCGGTGTTTCATTCTTGTTTTATTTGATTTAAGGGTGATACAACAAACACTATCTAAAATATTACGTATTAGATTAGGAGTTTCATTATTATTTGATTTGAGGATGAAAGAGCAAACAACATCTCAATTATCAATATTAAATGTTGATTCAGATGTTTTTATTATTTAATTTTCAATTAAGTATGCAACACTAACTTAATTAATACATGTAAAGTAAATTGACATGTTTTTATTGTTCCATCCTCATTTAATATAAGGATGGAACAACAAATATCATCTGAAGTGCGTAAGTGCTAAAAAGCTTCATAACTATGTATTTTTAAAAATTCTGCCTATTCGGCATTCTCCATTCGAATCGTTTAAACATTAATGCGCGTCATGAAAAATACATAAAATTTTCCAGTTTGAGCATTATGTATCTGTTGTAAACAGCATCAATGCATTAAGATAGAATGCATACATCATATAAAAATTACATTTAGGTATACAATACAATAAAATGTAAATAGAAGTGTAGTCGGATGGTTTAAAAATTTGACAATATCAATTGCAAAGTCAATAGTCTTGTTATTCAATAAATCTGTCAGAATATATGTACCTAAAAGAAATGTTAATGATGGTCACCTTCCCAATGCTGCAGAAGAAATAGAATTTTTGATGATTGCAAAGAGCTCTAGGAGGGGTTGAAGATCATTTTTCTACATGTTGTCAGCCAAAGCGGATATGACGTGTTTTTGATGCCAAAAGAACCAAACAGTCAGGGAGTCAGTCAGGCTGAGGATTGCTAAAAGTGGTGAGTATTTGGGGCTGCAGGGTAAAAATCATCCAAAAGACCACTAAACCGAAAGTAGAAAGAGAGAGAGAGAGAGAGAGAGGCATAAGTTATGAAATGTTTACCCCCCTGCGAGGAAGAAGAAAAATGTTAGTATAATATATATGAATGTGTTTCTTGGTCTGTGTGTGTGGGTAATAGAGGTTCAAAACGGGCAGAATATGGAAGATAGAAGGCTGCCAAGTGGAAACGCAAACCACAAGACAAAGTTATATAGGAAGGAATTGGTAAGAGAAAGTCTGATCTGATAAGGAGGAGAAGAAGGGGAAAATAAGGATGAAAACGAACTACCGCCAACAATTTTGACCGTTCCGGCCGGTCTTTTTTTCTTAACACTGGCCACATGGTACATGGGAGACAAAAGGCCCGAATATGATGCAATCATTAATCTTTAAGGAAAAAATATGACAGATGACATGTCATAGGAAGGGTAGTGTGAAGGGAGGAGGAGATGAGGGGAGAGGGTAAAATCAGGGAGGTTTTCCCTTGGATTCTTTCTATTAAAAATAGTTCGTCGTCATTATATTGTGACCCAAATGAGTGTATGACTCTCCCCCATCCCCTTCCAAAAAAGTCTACTGGACATGAAAGGAAAGAATTGAATGCTTCAGATCCGATAAGTCATCCTTCATAGTTGGTTTGGACGAATCCATCTTATATATTGTAGACAATGAAACAATCTTTACATGAACAAAAATGATCACTTGAACTCAGATCGTACATATATACTGTATATTTTTATAGCAAGATCAAATCTTTCATAGTAATAACAATGATAAACTTATTTATAGTAGTAGGAACGATCAACCAGACACAACACTTCGTCAAATCATATTCTAACGCGTGATCGGAAGGAATCAAATGCCCACATATACTGTATTTCTATGTGATTAATTGGCCCATAAATTATTCAACTTAACGAAAGGGGTAAGGCTAGACCTTTTTACTACTTTTTACATGATTTACAAAATGCGTTCTATTGTTGAACCACACACATTTCTCTTTTAGTAGGGGAACGGATGGATTAGAATTTAGCGTGCCTTTCAGCAGCGAGGCTGCATGGGATGTAGACCTACAGCTTAACATGGGATAAGAACCTCACGAGTTTTCCCTGGGAATCGAACCACATATTTTAATCATATATCATATTCGGAGCTCCATGTTCTTTTATTAGAATACTGATTAACATAGGATAGTATCTGAGTCAGGAGTAATATTCACGGAATTGGTTAACACAGGACAGATCCAAAGACGGTATATGAGTCGAGACTAATATATGTACTGTAATGAGTAATACAAAAGAGGATCCCAAGACACTATATGATTCAGGACTAGGAATAATATTCTCTAGACCTCTTGATACAGGGCAGAATACGAAGACAGTATCTATATATTATACACTGAATGAGTTGACATAGACAGGATCCCTAGACAGTAACTGAGTCAGGAGTAATATTCACTGGATTGATTGAGACGGGACAGTATCTGAGTCATGAATAATATTCATTGGGGTGATTGACACAGAACAAGATTCTAAGGCAAGTTTTAATTTCTGTGACGTTGAATTTGTATATTCCTTAGTATATCGAGCTAGAAAACAACTAAACTGTTTCCCTACTGGATATCGAGCTCCATAACTACTAGCAAAGGAAGAACGTATTAACTAACCGATCTGTTAGTAACTTGAGACCCTACTTGATTTTGAGTTCAATTAAATTCTTCGGATTTACTTGAGAAATGACTTTGATTTAAGAGTCGAATCATTCGATTTACCATGGCTAACAACAGACGATCCACCTCAATTAGTTTTTCACATAGTTTTGTTGTTTCTTTTTTAAAAAAAGAGAGAGGTATTCCCAGGCTTGAGAATTTGGAAGTCTTTCAGAGCATGTTCTCAGAAACAAAAAATTTCTTCGCTATTTTCTGACATTACAAATAAAATGTAGGTAAAATTAACTTATTTACAAAACAAGGAAAACACAAATTATATATATATATATATATATATATATATATATATATATATATATATATATATATATATATATATATACACATAAATTACGTACTACGAAATTAGTCAGAAGCAATTTAAACAGGATCAATGACATAGCAAGGTTAAAAAATAACTGGTTGAATGTGTTTTGTTGAAAAGTACACTGCAATCATTTTAACTCAATTAAAAACACCCTACTGGTATTCACCTGTATAGCACAACATGTCCATGGTACATCGGACAGATCTCATATTTGTCCCTGGACATTCAGGCTCGCAGTAGAAACTTAAAACTAAATGCTGTTCATTATGACATTGGAATTACCTCCAAATAAAATAAAATAGAATTTGATCAATGATATCTCTTATAATTACTAATCTGTGGTATTTGAGCAATATATAGAACAGTATCTAAGTCATGAATAATATCTACTAAACTGATTGATCAGCATAATATCTGAGTGAGAAGTAATATCCACTAGACTGACTGACGCGGCATAGAATCGGAGTCAGGAGTGATATTCATCAAACTGATTGACGCAGCATAGAACCTGAGTCAGGAGTGATGTTCGATGGAGTGATTGACACAAAACAATATGTAAGCCAAGAATAATATTAATTGAAATGATTGTCTGAGGACAGTATCTGAATCAGGAGTAGAATTCACTGGATTGATTAACGCAGAACATCGCCTTCAATAGACACAGTATACTGCAGAAATTGTGATACACATTAATGATTATAAGTGGTTGCTTTAGCCCGATTTTTTATTTAAAATTTTAGAACCTTTAAGAATAATGAAATCCAAGAGATTTTCCTTGGATTTCAAAGGGAAATGCCTATCAAGAGACAATATTTGGATGTCCAATAGTGGTTCTATGATTATCCTGGAAAGGAACCACAAATAGTGAGTTCCTTCCCAAAACGGATTAACTCCTTACTGACGAAATTGAGATAGAGTCTTGAGAACTGAAATGAAAATGAAATGACATATTTCAGTTTTACGTCCCAGGGTTGTGAAATGTAGGCTAAAGGAAACGGTATGATGAGACATGAATGAAATAGTGAAATGAAGAAAGTGGAAGGAAACGTAAGAACCCCGAGAAAAAACCTACGCACGCGGTGTTTGTCCACCACAAAGTTTACTTGGTATGACTAGGGATCGAACCAGGGCTCCACGCACCAGAGGTGAACGCTCTACCTTGGAGCCTGTCGTGGTCGCTCTACCAATGAAAGTTTAATGATACAAATCCGTAATGTTACTCCTTTTCTACCTTCACCTCATGCTGATGAGGTTGAACTTGTACGTAAATCATCTGGATTGCCACTATTCATCTCAGTGACCCCGAAGGCAGGATTGGATATTAACATCTGTTGTTTTCGATTATTTTACATGTCTCCCAATTCCTTCCTACCTCTTTCCTTCTACTCCAATCCAGATGCAAGATGAGTGTACTTAAATAGTATCGTCAGTATCATTATTCATCTCAGCGATTCCGAAAACTATGGATGGGACACTAATATCGATCGCTTCCGATTATTTTTTCGTCACCACTTCTCACTTTCCTCTCACCCCATGCTGAAAATTGTCAATGTAATATCATTAGATACTTGGGAATCCTAAGGTTTGATCATATCAACTATTATTTTGATTAGTTCAGTTGTTATTTCGTAATAACACAAATTCACATTCAGTTTTATATATGTATATAGATTTCAACATCTTTATATCTATCCAGTGTTCGAAGAAAAAAAGCAGAGGCGATATGTTTTTATTACATTTTAACTTGACATACCGACTATCTAAATGTTGACATACAGTGAGGGTATGTTGCCTAAAAGATTGCATTTTTATTTACGTAATGACCGAAAACCACTGGAGAGCTTCTGGAAAACCACTGGAAAACCACTGGAGGAAAAAAGCATGGAGAGACTTGGATCCTTCGCCAACAACTTTCTGAATATATACATATACGATACATAATAGAACATAGAACATAATACAGCATATTTATATACCCTTATGTTGTATTATAGAAAATCATACACGAAAATGTTCAAAACCCGAGTTTTTATGTTATAGCATGGCCAAGAAGAGATGGTCTCTGACCTTTCTTACCACATGCGGTGCGACATTGCAGCCCCTACTTTGATACCAGCGTTACCAACCACGATTACTCTGTTTTATACCATTAGTTAAATTGCCACTACAGTTGCACCGAAAAAAGCCTTGGCACGCGAGTAGTGGCAATGTCACTGCGAGCTGTCAGAGACGTTCTCTTACTGGACGCACTATAACAGTTTCCTGTGGGAAAGCTCCCGGACCCCCACTCAACTGAGGGGTATTCCAAACCCCCGGAAGAATTGACCCCACAGTAGACAACCCCTAAACCTCATGCTCAACCACGACATTTATATGAATTAAAACAAGAAGACACACACACACATATAAAAGAAACAATTCAGTATGGTACATTAAAATATAAATCTTTTGTACTTCTTTGAAGACACCTCATTTTAAAAACAAAAGATAGGAAAAAGATAACAAAAATGTCGGTGTTGCCAACTTAGAAAACATTTCTGCATAAGAAATAACATCTTTTTAAATGCAAAACTATTCGTCAATTACTGTGTATAAAATTGGATTTAATTTTAGCTGGAGGCGAAAAATTGTGGAACAAGATACACAAACTCATTCTCTTTATCTGGAACAAGGAAGAATTGCCACAAGAGTGGAAAGAATCAGTCATTGTTCCAATTCACAAGAAAGGCGACAAAACTGACTGTAATAATTATCGAGGCATCTCTCTTCTGTCAACATCCTACAAAACCCTTTCAAATATTCTGTTAGCAAGACTGACCCCATACGCAGATGAAATTATTGGAGATTATCAGTGCGGATTTAGACGAAATCGATCAACTGTCGACCAAATATTTACCATTCGCCAAATACTCGAAAAAAAAAAAGTGGGAATACAATACCCCGGTACATCAACTATTTATTGATTTTAGAAAGGCGTACGACTCGGTTAGGAGAGAAACATTATACAACGTTCTTACAGAACTTGGAATACCGAGAAAGCTAATTAGATTAATTAAGATATGTTTAAATGAATCCCAAAGTAAAGTCCGCGTAGGAATATTTTTGTCCATGAGCTTTCACGTCGAAAATGGCCTGAAACAAGGAGATGCGTTGCCGCCATTATTATTTAACTTCGTTCTGGAATAAACTATAAGGAAAATCAAAGATAGCAACCAGGGCCTAGAGTTGAACGGTATTCACCAGGTTATGGCATATGCTGATGATAGGAGAACAATAGAAAGAAATGCAGAGATCTTATTAAACGCTTGCAGGGACATGGGTTTAGAAGTAAATGCAGAGAAAACTAAATACATGGAAGTGCATCGGGACCGGAATGCAGCAAATTATGGATGCGTTAAAATATTAAATAATACTTTTAACAAAGTTGATACTTTCAAATATCTAGGATCAATATTAACAGGCGAAAATCATATTCAGGGAGAAATTAAATGTCGACTGAAAGCAGAGAATTCGTGTTACTATTCGGTTCAAAATCGCTTGTCGTCGCGAATTATGTCGAGGAATTTGAAGCTTAAAATATACAAAACGATAATGTCTGTTGTTTTGTATAACTGCGAAAGATGGTCACTTACTCTGAGGGAAGAACATAGACTGAAAGTATTTGAGAACAAGATCCTGAGACGAATATTCGAACCCAAGAGGAACGGGAGTGGGGAATGGCGGAAACTTCATAACGAGGAACTACATAATTTATATGGTTTACCCAATATTGTTAGGGTCGTCAAGTCTAGGAGGCTTAGGTGGGCAGGCCATGTAGCTAGAATGGAAGAAAGTAGAAACGCTTTCAAAGTCTTGACTGGAAGACCAATCGGAAAACGACCATTAGGAAGACCTAGGCGCAGATGGGAGGACAATATTAAGATGGATCTCGCAGAGATTGGAATATAAAGTAGAAACTGGATACAGTTAGCTAAGGATAGAAGTCAGTGGAGAGCTTTTGTGATCGCGGCATTGAACCTCCGGGTTCCATAGGCCATAGAGGTAGTTAGTTAGTTTATTTAGCATCTAGTCTCCCGTGACGGTGTGTCTTGATCAGTTAAAAAAAAGAAAGAAAAAAAGCGGTATGCCTTCATCACTGAAAAAACAGAGGTGGTATGGCATACCACCACATACCGTCTCATTTCGACCACCTGTATCTATCCTAAAATGAGATAATAGGTAAAGATATTCGAATGGAACCAAAATGATCCAAGATGTGAAAATGAGGCCTGAATTCGGTACGTGTTGGAGGTGAGATACCGGTATGTATTTAGCCTTTACCCAACAGATTTTGCAGGGCTGGGCGAATCCTTTAGCTGCTCTGGAATAAGAATAGAAGGAAAACAAATTACTGTTCTTACCGGGAATAGTACCCGGGCCCTCTAGTTAGTAAATAGACGGCTTTCCTAGTGTATTACCGCGAGTCTTACTATGGAACATCCATCCCGTTGACATTATTACAGGTCCATTTTGAGGCATAGGTGATTGAAAGCCCTTACCACTTCACTGTCACTGCTAACCTTTACATTTCTCTTTGCAGCCTTGTTCACATTCTTGTGAAACTGGACTTCTTTTAAGAAGTGGACGATGAAAGGCGACCTTTTTGCAGAAGATGTGTCACAGGTGCATCATAGCTTCTCTTTGTGCTGGTAACAAAAAAGGAATGTTGTAAGCTGTCTTGTTTAGATGAAATTAAAAAAGGCTGTTATAACAGAAGACGACGACCCATAAGAGAGAACATGATACCAAAAGGGACACAAACACTCAGAAACACGGCAATACCAACAACCGGTCAATGCACTTAATTTATTCGATGCTTTCTTCGCCTTTTATTCCTGCTTTTTACGTGAAAAAAAAAAGACTGCCCTTTGTAGAAAATCATGTTTCCGCTCAAACGTTTGTCAATGCTTTTTTTAAAACCTTATTTCTGAGTCCTTTTTCACCACCTACGAAGCCTTGTTTGGAGTTCATGAACGAAAAACTAGTTGTCAATCCCGTCTTAAGAGATTCAACAAATACAGATAATGGACTAAGAATAAGGGATCTTTATGAAAGGTATAAGCGTCTTCTCTTAATGGTAAAACTAGACAAGTTGCGTTTCTAGGGTTGGTGGACACAACGGCTTTCTTAAAAGTTCTTTTTGTGGTCACTGAAAAGTAAACGATTGGCTGTATAATACAACAACCTACAAAACATTATGAGAATAACCTATATAGCAGGCACGTAGCCAGGATTTCGTGAAGGGGGGGGTCCGTGACATGAAATACTGTGGTCATCACAAAAGGGGCTCGATCACTCTAAACTATTTTACTGTAATATATATTGGTTTGTTTAGCCAGGATTTCTTAACGGGGGGGGGGGGGGGAGTGACATGAAATTCTGAAGGCCCAGGAGCTCGATCAATCCAAACTACTTTACTATCAACATATATTGGTTTGTTAGGACAATAAAATGAGGATATGTTGGCAAGTATTTTAATAAGAAATTAGGAAGAAATTTCGAGCAAAATAACAAAAAAAAAAAAAAAAAAAAAAAGTATTGACAAGGATAATTACGTCCTTCTCCTGTTTATTCAAATATAACAAATTTCCTTTCGTTATGACCTCAATTATTATAAAAAGTACATACTGAATACTGTATTGTAAACTATCTTCTAATATAAATAAAATAAAGAGTTTGTTTGTGCGTTTATCTGTCTATGTGTCTGTGTGCGGCCTTGCGACCAGACGAGTGGACCGAGAGTTACCAAATTTTGGTCAGGGGTACCTTGGCCCAGGCCCCAGATCAAGACGAAGCGTTTTTTACAAATTTCGAAACATTGGGGTCTCAGGGGGGCATTTAACGGAACCGGCTTGGGAACCAGACAAATTGACCGAGAGTTACCAAATTTTAGTCACGAATACCTTGGTCCAGGCTCCAGACCAGAGTTAAACGTTTTTGTCGAAATTCGAACCAGGGGTGTCTCAGGGGGGCGTTTACCGGGACATGTAAAAGTAGTAGAAAATGACCGATATTTATTTATTTATTTAATAATTACCAGATACAGCTCAGAGGCCATTTTACATTGGAATCCAACAACATTAACAATGGAAAGGATTTGGGAAGGTATCGGCCAGGGCCTGTTTAGTTGCTGCCATCCTGGCATTTGCCTGGTAGGACTGAAATCCTGGTAAACTTCAGTCAGGATGGTAGGCAGCGGGATTCGAAGCCATGACCTCCCGAATGCGAAGCCCACGCTCTACCTCTTGAGCTATTAGTGTCGAATTCATATTTTCACGGTCGCTGAAATCAATGGTGAAACTTCAGTCGCATTAACTTTCAAATTCATGATATTCGGCTCCGGGCCGGGGGTCACCGGAGGGGGGGGGTGAGATACCAAGACATTTAAAAGTAATCCAAAATGACCGATATTAGTATCAAATCCATAGTTTTCGCGGTCGCTGAGATCAATGGTGATACTCCCACAGCCGTTGACTTCCAAATACAGCCCCTGTGCGAAGCATGTGTATATTCAACTAGTTTTACAATATATGCGTTCCTTTCTCTGTTGAATCAAATGCTAACAGAACTTTCTTTGAACATAATTTTATGTTTTTATTATTCCGTCAACTACTGTCGGTTCCAAATGACAGGTTAAAGGATCAACAGAAAATTGTCCTTGAAATAACATGTTTGATACTGCAAGGATGCGATGACGAAAAGTTATGATTAAAAATGTCCACGCTATTACACAACGGCACTTGTGCTTTCGAAAGCTTGAAATCTCCCTCACTAGTAGCAGGAATTCTGAGAATTCCATAACTTTTCTTGAAATTTCAAATTCCCTGCCTCTTCCAGAATACCTCGCTTACCTCGCTACCATATTGCAAGTAATACAAATCTTCTCATAAGAAAGAGTAAGCAAAAGCTTCCTTTAGTTTTCTTTTAATTTTTAACGCTGATCCTTCTTTTTGCATTTCATTTTGTTTTATCCTTCCTTAATTTTTTCATTTCTGGTCTCGAAGGGGGGGGTCCGGACCCCCCGGACCCCCCCCTTGGCTACGTGCCTGTATATAGTGTTTGCCACAAAGACGACGACCTCATATTTTAAGAAAGAATTTGTGAATAATTACCGTATTCTTCATTTTTATAGACACTTGAGGTTGCATCCAACTGTTTTCAGTGCCTTCTAAAATATTGTCCCTTCAATGCATCAATCATGTGTGAAAAGTACTTATAAATTGATCTTAAATATTGCGAAACTATAATCCGATCACTTCAATGACGGAAAGATATTACGAAGCAGTGGCGGCTCTTCAGGGAAGTTACACTCACAAAAATCAAAATTATATCTCAACAAGCTAAAAGAAAACCCGTCTTCTATCCCAACTCTTGCATACAAGAAATAGCACGTGCAGGCGCGCAATGAGAAATTTTTGTTGGGAGGAGACCAAACTTTGGAGGGACGGTGCAATACCATAAGACACTATGCAATATCAAATTTTCTATGCTACATCAATCATTTCTCTGTTAAACAAGTATAGGTTTGTTGAGGAAGTTTACAAATCTATGTTAGGAAGTTTTTATTTTTTGTGGGTGTCCGGATCCGGTGGACCCCCCATGGGTAAGCCCCTGCACTAGACAAATCTCCTCCCCCTAGTTCGCAGCAATACAATTCCAATTTTCATCAATGTGACTTCCCGCAAAAGCAGCCACTTCTAAGGAATGTACCAGGTAGAACGCTAGGCGGGAAGAGAAATAGTGAAACACAAGATTGTGTTAATAGAAAAAAATGGCTAAAGCGAAAATATACAGAGTTTGTATAAGGGTATAAGCAGGGCCGGATTTAGGGGGGTGCAAATGTGCACGTGCACCCCCCCCCCTCGTTGTAAATATACACTATCTAAAATGAGAAGCTAGCAGTGAAAATAGTAACACATTCCGAAACTTTCTGCCATCCTGTTTCCTTTTGGGGTTTAAAAGAAAGCAGAGCTTTGCAAAGTCAAGAACTTTGATGAGCTATAGTTTAAGCCAATTTTCTAAAGGTTGAAGAGAAAGGATTCACCGAGCAAAACAATATAACACTTATCAAGTATGGAAGAAAACAGAAGTCAGGAGAAGAGAACACTTTATCCTGCATTCTACTTGCGATCCTCTTTAAAATACTTTCAGTTTCAGTATGATTGGTTATTTTGGTAATTATTGGTGCATCCCCCTTAGACAATCCTGGATTCGGCCCTAGGTGTACCCCCCTCAGACAATCATAGATCCAACCCTGGGTATAAGTAGAAGTCCTTTACTAGTGTGTGCTTTCGCGTTCTCGTATTTGGTGTCGCTTTATTGTTTTACGTGTTCTGGGCTACTGATTGACGCTGCATTGTATCATGTTTTAGTTTTCTTCTTTGTTTTCTGTAGTCGATTAGTCTAGTAGTTCCATATTGGTGTGTTGCGCGGTCCCATACACTTTTTCGCGAAATTTTAAAGTTTGAAAATCATAAAGCATTTAATATTTAGAATCAAATTTGGGAAGGACTAAACCAGTCAAGGCTACCAGCCGCAGCAGTAATTCTGAATACAGGCACGTAGCCAGGATTTCGAGAAGGAGGGGAGGGGACCCGTGACATGAAATACTGTGGTCATCACACCAAGGGCTCAGTCATTCTAAACTATTTTACTGGAACATATATTGGTTCGTTTAGCCAGGATTTCATAACGGGGGGGGGGGGAGGGATACGAAATTCTTAAGGCCCAGGAGCTCGATCAATCTAAACTACTTTAATATCAACATATATTGGTTGGTTGGGACAATAAAATGAGGATATATTGATAAGTATTTTAATAACAAACTGTGCAGGAATCTCGAGTAAAATAATAATGATAATAATAAAAACACATTGAAAAAGATTTTACAATATTTACGTCCTTCCTCTGTTCATTCAAATATAACAATTTCCCTTTCATTATGACCTCAACTATTATAAAAAGTACATATCCAATATTATAAAAAATACATGTACTCAATAATGTCTTGTGAAATATTTCACAATATCTACGCTCCTTTTTCTGTTGAATCATATGTTAACAGAACTTTCTTTCCACATAAATTTTTGTTTTTATTATTCCCTCAACTACGGTCTGTTCCAAATGACAGGTTAAAGGAGCAATAGAAAATTGTTTTTGAAATAACATGTTTGATACTGCAAGGATGCAATGACGAAAAACTTTGATAAAAAATGTCCACGCTGTTACACAACGGCACTCGGAAGATTGAAATCTCCTTGACTAGTAGCAGAAATTCTGAGAATTCCGTAACTCTTTTAGAAATTTCAAATTCCCTGACTCTTTCAGGATATCTCGCTCACCTCGCCACCATGTATTGCAAGTAATACAAATCTCCTCGTAAGAAAGAGTAACCAAAAGCTTCATGTAGTTTTTTTTTTTTTTTTTTTTTTTAACGCTGAACCTTCTTTTTTCTCATTCCATTTTGTTTCATCCTTCCTTAATTTTTTTCATTTCTGGTCTCGAAAGAGGGGATCCGGACCCCCCGGACCCCGCTTGTCTACGTGCCTGCTGAATACTACATAGAATTACTACATTATAGAAACTTACAGGTCTTTTTTTTACATATCATCCCTTCCAACTCCCATCCCTTGGGGTGTCTTACTCCCACTGTATTTTTTACAGATTATAGGTGATATATGTCTAGCAAGATCGGTTGAACTTACTGTGGAATTTTCAATGTTACACTAGAATATACATTCACAAACCTACATCCAATATACGCATATCTGTGTGTTTGTGTGTGTGTTCGAGTATATATGTATGTGTAGGAGCAATGTCTTTGATTCTGTAAATTCCCAATCCATCTGACATGATCGTTCTGTCATCTTGATTGTCACCCAACAGCTTAGCAACTCCGAAAACTAGGGATTCAACAATAATCTGGGTTATTTGAGAAATTTTATTTTTCAACTCTTCTCACCCTCCATGCCGATGGAGGCTAAAACTTGGACTTTAACGCTATTAAGAGTGTGACTATTCATCTCAACGACACTGAAAACTATGTATTTGACACGAATATCGGTCGTTTTCGATTATTTTAACATTTCACCCTCCCTTTCCAGCCCTTTAGGACTGATAATTGGGAAGAAACGTGAGGTTAAACGGGATCAACTGTGTCACTATTCGTCTATTATGGTTTCGATCCTGAATTTTAAAATTATTTTTGCACGTTCTCTATTTGTCAGGCCCTCCTAGGGGTAGAAACTAGAGATCTTACTCCCACTGTGGGCTGAACTTGGATTTAAAGGGGATCAGAATTGTCACGAATCAACTTAGAGTCTCCCAAACCTATGGATTTGACACTAATATACGTCTTTTCGGTTACTTTTGCATGTCACCATTCGCCTCCTCCCAGGTACTAATGAGGGTGAAATTGTACTGTCTAACATCGAGAATATCACTATTTATTTTAGCGGTTCGACACCAATATCGATCGATTTCGGTCAATTTTATGTCACCCATCTCACCCTTAGGTGTGCTATATACACAGAGATAGAGAGAGCTGTGATATATATACAGAGATAGAGAGAGAGAGAGTGTATGTGTTCAATAAATTGTATCGTCAGTCAAAAAAGTTGGAAACCACTGGATTACTCTATATAAGTTATTTCCAACTGCCCCATGTGTGATGTATAGCAGCAGGCTTTTAGAATCAGCAGACGTGTTAGAATGTTAGAACAAATGGGGGTAGGCAGGTACGTAGCCAAGGGGGCTCCGAGGGGTCCGACCACCCCCTTCGGATCCAGAAATGAAAAATATTAAGGAACGCTGAAACAAAAAGAAACGAGAAAAAGATGAATCAGCGTCAAAAATATAAAGCTACAGCAGCATTTGGTTACTCTTTCTTATGAGGAGCTTTGTGTGGTGGAAACGGGGAAGGGTCAAGTTGAAAATGGATAGGCCTATTATTGTAACGAAGCATTCCGAATTCCATCTAGCTTCATGCTAATCCTATGGACTACAAATAACGATCGATAAACCTGTTCGATCAGATAGACTCTCAAGTAGGACTCAAGAAATGCCCAGAATCACCAGTAATATGAGCCATTTTGAATTTCGCGGCAACACTAATCCATTTTTATAGGATGTCTTTACTCCCGAAAGAGACCTCGTTGCTATCCTTGACGGCAGTAAACGAAGATAAGAAAAAGAAGGAGAAAGAAGACAAGTAGAACCGAGTTCGAATGACCTTGGAAGACTATATCTTTTTCAATACTTTGTTATATTCTTTTACTCAAGATTTCTTCATAGTTTTTTGGTAAAATAATTACTAACATATCCTCATTTTATTATCCTAACAAACCGACATGAGTATGTTGCCAGTAAGATAGTTTAGATTGATCGAGCCCCTGGTGTGATAATCACAGTATTTCGTCACGGACTCCCCCTATTGCGAAATCCGGGCTACGTGCCTGGGGGGTAGGGAAGGGTGGTTAGGAGAATAGAATAAAGCACGTGCGGACAATCAATCTACGGATAGTCATAAATCCACAAATAATATACCTCAAAAACAATTGACTACGCTACCGATACTCTTGTTTGCCTGATACCACTGTCCTTTTTCAACGTCAGGTTTCGTGCTTGCTTCTTCCCCTCTCCGTACAGTTTTCTGAGAAGGGGAGCAGAAATTTGTGACGTAACAAATCACTTACTGTCAGTTGAAAATGACTGGTCTATATTATAATAGCTTAGCTGGTTATTTGTTTTTTGTACTTTTATACATATATTCTTCTTCTCGTCTCGTCTCTAAAAGAAGTTGAGAAAGTGATGTCTCGGAAAGTGTATCAGTTTCTATTGGGAGAACTCGTTCTCGTCTTGTATCTCGTCACGAAAATTCTACCTGGTCTTGTCTTGTTGGTAACCCAACTTTTAATGGATCGATACTACTTATCGTATTTCCAGAAACAAACTGGACACAAATAATGGCAATATTACTCAGTATTCAGGATAATATACAAACAATTTTTGTGAGAAATAAGCTGATATAGTGTCATTTTTTAATACATAATTTAGTTGGCAGCACTGATTGATCTACAGTCTTGTCTCTCCCTATGCCCACTTTTCCTGTTTTCCGTATTGGTTCCAAAGTATTTGGATTTAAGCAGGATAAACCGGACACACTATACTCTTAGTATAATACCTATTTAGTGAAAGACAACAAGAACTGAGAATCTTTTGTACAAATTAACTATCAAATTTAGAACTGTATATATTTCGACGGTGTGGCATGGGGAGTTGAGTTGATTTTAAGTTTAACGTCCCTTTCAGCAGCGAGGCTATATGAGACGGGATCTACTGATTAACGTGGAATCGAAACCACATGAGCTAACGGTGGAAATCGAACCCGGGCCTCCCACGCCAAAGGCGCGTACGCTAACTGCTTAGCCACGAAGGAGCTCGGAGTGTCATGGGGACATTGTCTCATTTCTTACCTTTCGAAAAATGAAAGCTAAATGAAATCTTTCAGTTTTACGTCCCACGTTTATGCATTTTAGGTTAAGGGAGATGGATAATTAGACCAAGTAAACGGTGATGGAAGAATTGGAGAAATGAGAGAGTGGGGAGAAACGGGATGACCCCGAGAAAGCCCGCGGACATGATGTTGTCCACCACAAACTGACTTGGTCTGGAATTGAACCAGGGACCACACACACCAAAGGTAAACGCTCCACAACTAAGTCACCATGAAGCTCTATCTTTCCTCTCGAAAAGAGTGCTTAGCATAAATTGAATAAATTTTGGTAGTTTGATACTGAATTGCAAAGTTGAACAGATTTACTGTTCGCTTGTACTACAACTTATTTCCTAAAGAGTACAGAGCTGCCTCGTATGTATATGGTTAGCGTATGTGCCTTCGGAGACCCGGATTATTCGTTTCTTACTGTGAGCTCATGGGGTTCGGATTTCACATTAAGGTGTAGGAACATGATCTCATTGAGCCTTGATTCTGAAAGGGATACTAAATTCTAATTCAACAACAAAGAAGACTCGAGTATGGGCTTTCCTTTCCGAAGTCGAAGAGGCAGTTGCTCTCTTCACTATATTGTGAGTATAAAATGACCCTCAATTTTCTAATCTAGAAGGAAAAAAAATCGAATAAGTTAAACGTAGCATCAAATTATAACTTTTCACTCAAATTTGCTCAAAAAGAGTTAACTTGCATCAAATTTTGTTTCTTCGTTGGAATGAGTCTATTTGCAAGTTATGTAATAATAATAATAATAATAATAATAATAATAATAATAATAATAATAATAATAATAATAATAATAATAATAATAATAATAATAATAATAATAATAATAACAACAACAACAACAAAAGAACTATTTTATATGGTTCAGAATATATTGTAGCTACGTTCATTATTTTCAACATACAAACTAATATTTTCACAAGATAAAAGGCGGTGACGATTCACACGTTCACAAGTATTAGGCTAATTTGTCGAGGAAGGTAAACTTTTTTTTTTCCTCTCCCAAGTACAGCATTTATTTCTACTGCATGTATAAACTCTTAATGTTTTGAAGAAGAGCTAATAGATGGCACACCTGTACAGGTAGATAAAATTTTTAGTCATAGCGATTGAAATGACTACAGCAGTATAGTGAAGTAGAACGAAGTTCTCCGAGTCACCACTAGGGCGGCACCACTTTACAAAAGTGCTTATTTCATCAAGTGTAGTGTTTCTTTCCTCGCACCAAGCTTGGTTTGTTAAAAAGAAAAACTTTTGTCTTCACAAAATACAATTCTAAGAGGTTTCTGTTTCCAACATTCTAATATATATTGGCGACAGTGGCGTATTTAGGGGGGGCTTCCGAGCTTAAGTTCCCCCGAAATCTTACTTACAATAGTAAAGTATATGATATATCTTGCAGAATTTCCACATTTTCTGGCAAAGCCTCCCCCCCTTCCCCCAAAGTCAGCAAAGCTCCTCCCGAAACAAAATCGTAAATACACCACTGATTGGCAATAACAAGAAACTAATTAAGTGTTGGAATGTAGTTTGCAAAACAGAATGGAAGTGCTAACATTCTACTACGTGGATAATAAATTAAGTTCAAGAGAAAACAGCATTTACTAAATACATTTTTGTTAATACATATGTTCTTAATATATTCCGAATTAATCTAACTTTACTATTACAAGTAAAGTTGTGATTTCTTTTTTTGGGGGGGGGGTGTAAAATGGTGGTTTACCCCTTTCTCTTCGACAGTGTATTCCTATATTACTTGTTTCTATTACTTTCTTTACTAATAAACATGCAGAAATACGAACATAGTTTGATTTAGATCTCATTCACTGCACGCATGTTTCTTGGAACGCTCTTATGTATGTTTATTTCCTACAGAGCGGTCCAAAACTCCAGTTCACTGGAATTCTACAATAAATAAATAAATAAATCTGTCAGTTTTATGTTTCGTCATTACACCGTGTAACTAAAGGAGATGATAAAGATAATAAACGAAATGGTGCAATTAAGAAGAAAGTGGGAGGAAACTGAAGAACCCGAGAAAACCGACACACACGCTATTTGTCCACCACAAAGCCCACTTGCTGCGAGCTGAGATCGATGCAGGTACCCCACGCGCCAGCTCTACCACTGAGCCACCCCGTCCTATTGGAACTTTTTCATTGATCTTTTTCTGCTCTTGGCTAAAGAATTGACCCTTCAGCTATTTATTTATTAAATGATTTCAGTTAGACAATTTCTGAACTATGTACAGTTTCTATCATTCATACACGGGCATAGACCCTCTTCCTCTTCACTTGAAAATGAAATCTTTCAGTTTTACGTCCCGCGGTTATGCCGCCGGCTAGGCTAAAGGAGACAGTGATGATGAGAAATGAATGCAATGGTGGAATGAACAAAGTGGGAGGAAACGGGAGAATCCCGAGAAAACCCGTGTTTTTAACTACAAAGTCTGCTTGGCGCGAGCTGGGATCGAACCAGAGACGCCACACACCAGAAGTGAACGCTCTACCACTAAGCCACCGTGGCATCGTCCTCTCCATTTGAATTAAAGTAGCTTCATAACTATCTCACGATAAAGGGACAAGATTAAAATGTTTCTGTCCATTCCCTCACACCAGAAACAAATCCCGGACCTCGCTCACTAACAGCAAGAGTTCGCCTTGTAAAATATTCCCGGGAGAAAGAAATAATTTTAAATCCTTTATCTCTTCGCCTGTAACCGCGATTGTAGATTTTAAATACAGTAAATATATAATAATAAATTTTAATAAGAATATTTAACCACAATTTGTATGAGTAATAATCAATTTCTATTGGCCGAAGTTGTGTAAAAGTTCTCTTAGAGACGTTATATTGAAACACTATTTATCAAAGGCTATGATTAAAAATACTTTTCCCGTGTATATATATATATTACTAAAAGATCAAACCTAAAAGACTGGGTTTAGAAAAGAATTAAGAAGAAAAAGGGCCGATCAAACGTTTGATAGTAATAAAAGAAAAGAAAAGGAAAAGAAAGAACCAAAGCGGGCAGTTTAACAGATCAATAAAGACCGGACTTTTGATTTAGTACCTCCTCGATGCCTGGTACGAATCGCATCGGGACTTAAAAACTTCCTGATCTAAATAGTGGACAACCAATGTTACCTAGTATACAAGCGATGGGAACCTGATGGCACCAGTAAAGACATTGTAAGGGTGATTTGTTTTGGGGAGAATGAGAAAAAAATAGTTTTTTTTTCTTCTTTTTGTGGTTGTTGTATGGTGAATTGAAGGAGGAGAGAAGGTCAGTCTCTGGCTATAGTTATACGTATATAGAGAGAATGTAGCTGACCGTAGGTTGTCTCCCCGTGTTCCACCAATCTCCCTCACTACAGGAAAAGAAAAAACGAATTTGCTTGTCAAAAGTGGACACGCAATCCTATCGACAAAATAACAAAGTTGTATTTCACAAACAATAAAAATAAAAATTACCTGGGTCATATAGAGCTATTATAAGGTTTAGCATGCAATATTATTTTTTGGGGGGAAGAAGCAGAGACTACCAACAACATATTACATTTTTATTTATCTGACTTGCTTTGGCAGTCACACACTTTGAAACTAGAGTCTGGTGTCTTTTATAGTATATTTCTGCTGTCAGAGCCATCTGCACGATAACTACAGTACAGTTAATAATTTCATTTTGAAATATCTATACAAAGGGATAAAATTGGATGATATTTTAGTCCTTTTTTGCATTTTGGTAGGTAATTCAAAACATGAAAATTATGATCAGATTGTTTTATGATGCGGGAATTTTAAATGGCGTGTATCGGAGATGTTCAAATTTGAGAGTTCGGGACTAGCGATCAACTAGGCTCGGACTCAATAATTGAGTGCGAACTCAAGTGAGCCCGAGCCTCCTTGTAGGTACCGGATCCGAACTGCAATAAATAAGTGAGCGTGAACTCTATTTAGGTGAGTGAGCGGAGGCCCCAAAAAGGTTATTGAGAGCGAGCCCAAGGGAGGGAATTTATTCGGAGCGCTAACCCAATTGAGATTCAGATTAGTAAGCCCTAGCTCCAGCGAGCCCAATGCAAAATCGTCATATATGGCATGTACTCTTCTGTATTGCATTCGACTGCCTGTGTAATGAGTCAATAATCACATAGTTCTTTCATACGTAGTATCCGTAATTTAAAATATCAACCTATTTTTCTACTCCAACTTTTAATTACTAGTTTGTGTTATTCCTTTTTGAATCATATCGGAAAGAAACTGACGTCTCTACTTCCTGTTCAAATGGCTAATGGCTCCACTGCATAACGTTAGGGTAGATAGGCTAGAACCTGGATAAGAATATATTGAACTTCTTCCTGGCTATAACATTGTGAGCTCATGTGGTTCGGATTCCACGTTAAGATATAGGTCCACGTCTCATGTAGCCACGCTGCTGAAAGGGACGCTAACTCAAAATCAAATCAAATTAAATTAAATCGATTAGAACACACAGATATAGGTATATTAAACCATATACTGTAAATACATCCACCCATACAGGCGCGCACCCAGAAATTTTTGCTAGGAGGGGTCTCAAGTTTTTTGGGGGGGTCCAATCAAGGGCGCCGATTTCTCTGTAAATTTGGGGGGAGCATTCAGATGCAGAAGGTATATATATATATATATATATATATATATATATATATATATATATATATATATATATATATATATATATATATATATATATATATATATGAAGATTTTAAGACAAATTGCACTCAAACTATGCCAAATATTGTACACTCATAAATACAATAGGGGGCCCTCCATGAGTTTTTGGAGGGCCCCCTCGGTCCCCCAGGATCGGCGCCCTTGGGTCTAATACGTCTATATAGTATTGAAACTGTGTCATTCTATTTCAAAAAAGACGATATGTACTTGTTAAATACTACCGCTTACACTTTCAGAAAAAATGATAGATCACTTTTATAAAAGAAGGAAAATCACCGACGAGGTGTAAAATCAAATCTTTAAGCTCATCAATCATTTTTTTTTTTTTTTTTTTTTTTTTTTTTGTTAAACGAAGGTATTTCCAAAAGTTTCTAGCCTAATATTGAAATATCGCGCCACTGGTAATAATAAGCCGTTCGTGACATACAGTGCCATGTATGGAAGAAACGACGTATTAGTTTCAACTATCTAGCTATGTCAGTTCGTTGGAGGCAGTCATTTGAATCAGTCACTCTTACAAAGCAGAGCCATGGTGTTCGCACACATAAATGGTTGTTGTCACAATGCTTCAGTCCACACGACTGTTGTTGCCAAGGGTGCAATGAAAGATTGTAGTTTCGAGGAGCTTCAATATCCCCCACCCCCTACAGTCCATATTTAATACCAAACGATCTTGAAACTGAAAAAAAAAAAAATCCAAGAGAAAACATTTCGTACAATAATGGCATTATAGAGAGTATACGGGAAGATCTGAAAATTAAGACTGTATTTTATCTAGATATATGATGTAAACTTCTTTTAACAAAATATTAACTGACTTCAACAAAAGTGTAAAAAAGCAGAAAATAACAAAATCGCTAAAAACAGAAAATAATAACAATAATAAAATGCCTAAAAGCAGAAAATAAGTCATTACTATTACCTGTAAAATTTTTGAAGTTTGTGCCAAGTCAAATAAATTAATGCCTAATAATCACACCGGTTTTTGGATGGTAATTTTATAAAGCATTAATTTGTATTCCTTGGTATAGACATTTTTAAAAAAATAAATAGTAGTATTGAAACATTTTCTGATTCAAGCACCTTATTATTATTTTCTACTTTTCAGCACTTTTGTTGAAGTCAGTTAATATTGTCTTTCATAAAAAGTTTTTATTTTCTACTTTTTAGAATATTTCTGAATGCGGTTTACTTCTTTTTAATTTTATTTAATTTTTCACTTTTTCGTTACCGCAGTAGTTAAGTTAGATACCTAAACTGAATACTAGCTTTCTATAAAATAGATCGGCCTACGAAGTGTGTGTGTCAGTCTACAGGTGACTATATTAACATTGTCAGCACTTGAGGAATTTCATAGACTAACCCCAAAGACTGTCATCAAATGCTGATAAAATTTACAGCGAGAAAGTATACTCTTTGAAAGTAAGACAAGAGTAATCGGAGACGCTATGCGTGAGTTTATTGTTGTTGAGTTTAACGTCTCTTTCAGTAGCGAGGCTATATAAGGAGGCTATGCGTGAACATGCAAACAAGAAATAGAACACTGACAGAAGTTAAAGAGTGTCACGGCCTAGCTACCAAGATTATCATCAGATCCTAATGACATTTATATGAAACCACCCCGATAGCATATTCTTTGAAACAATAAATAAATAAATCCATTATTAGGCACCAATTTGTTGATTTATTAATAAATCAATAAACTGGTGCACCTATGTTGAAGTTAAGTGTGATCACACACAATTATGGTAGTGACACTGTCAGCCGTCGAGAAGTTTCATGATCTAGCTCAGAAGACTTATCATTAGGTCCGCATAAAATTTACTACTACTACTACTACTACTACTACTACTACTACTACTACTACTACTACTACTACTACTACTACTAATAATAATAATAATAATAATAATAATAATAATAATAATAATAAAATAAATAAATACATAAACAATACTGTATATTCTTTCAAACAAACAAAAAATTAAAATCTTTACAAGTATGTTGAAGTTGTGTGTGAGCACACAACTTTTGTGCATCTGTAAGTACCTGGAAGCAACTTCACTCCAATACTTTTAACTTAAGAATATATACCTTTGAATTTTCTTTTCTTTCTTTCTTTCTTGTTTCAGATTCTTTTTTAGCGCCTGCACGTGGAGTAAAAGACAGATGGTTCGCTTCCAGGAGCTAGGAAAACGGAAAAGTAATTGTGCAGTGTTTTACTACATATTTTGGTGGGGAAGGTCTTGTGTGTGTAAGCATTGCTCACGCACCCTCCTGAGTCACGCACAACACAAGGTAAGAGAAAACGAAGAGTGGCGTCATGCTGTTTAGAATGCATGCACTGTCTAGAAATAGGACTCGACTGAAGAATTCCCAGCAACACGTCTGGCAAGATCTGTCGGAGAAAACACTCTCAGTTTTTATTTACTATCTTCCTGGTATTATAATTCAGTACAATCAGGCTTGTAGTCCTTAATATTGTTAATCTTGGAAGGTCGGTTCTTTATATTGAAGTTTAGTATTTCTTATCAGCGTGGAGGCTATATGAGACATGGATCTATAGTTTGAAGTGGGATCTGAACACTCTTATTTGTTCTAGATTATGCCACCGAGAATGAACCCAAAGCCCAGTGCACCGAAGGCTAGATATGGCTTGAGTCAATGATAATTAGACCCACGATTTACTGACTCATAACCCACCGCGAACCACTTTGACCCACGAGCCACCATGACCCCCAATATTAAAAAAATGACATGTGAGATTGCTATTTAACATTGAAATCCCATAAGAAAAAATCGCATTTTAACCTTTGACCCTGTAACTCCCAGAATGTAACACTCGCGATGATGTTTTGCTATCAAACAAATCTGACCTTCCTCTAAATTGCCTGCAAATTTCACAGTTCTAGATTTTACGAGTGCTAAGTACTATGAAATTAAAATTTAAACACGAATTATGGGACAGTTTGTATATATATATCTGTAGGATACCAGAAATATCATCCACTTCTCCATGGAGTGAGTCATATGGTTAAGGGAAAGATAATTTTTAAAAAAGAGCAACACAAACCTTAAGAAAATGTTGTACGTAGCTACATACAACTGCAATTATCTCATTATTACTGCAATTATCTCATTATAATAGTTATCTCCCTCGAAAGATAGCTGTTACATAGATTTCCGATTTCGACTTATGCTGGATTGTAAAGTTGTTACTGAAATATTATGTATGTAAAATAGAATTATTTGAATTATTGAAATGTTGAATTATTTTGGAGGGAATCATCCGAAAAGAACTCACCTCAGGAGTAAACTATCCCCACTCTACTAAAATGACTTCTTCCATAAATCGTTAAAACTGTCAAGGAAAACAATTTTCTTAATTTACTTTCACCATTCACTAAAGTTCCCTTATTTTGGCGGTTGGAAGAGATTCGGCCTCTCCCCCTCTTCTTCCTAAGAATCTTATAGGAACTTTAAGTTTAAAATTTGAGACAGATAGATTGAATGGTATGACCTCTGAGTGTGTGTGTACACATGTAAGGACGAACGGATGAACAGACATCGAAAAATTACATTTGAGATGCATAAGAGCCACGAAATCTCTACAAAGCCGTCGAAATGTCTATTTTTCTCTCTCGTGATCACAGTACCTGCTTCTCTCCTATCGTTGCTGGATAGTAAAATAAGTTGAATTACTTACAGAAGTTTGATTTCCTTATTCCAGTATTGCAAAGACGAATTGAAACAATCAAACCATGACTAAAGAGTAACTTTTATATGACGATTGTGCAAATGCATCTCTCATTTAATCTTAACCTCAATTCTTGACTATAAAAGAGGATGTATTTACAAACGTCATGAGAGGCCGGTTATCTTTCGTTGTTCATACACTTATATCCTAACCATATACGATATAAAACATCAAGTGTAAGAGTCTCAGGTGGGCAAATCATGTATCCAGAAATAGGAATGCTTTACAAAATTTTGACTGGAAACCCCAATCATGGGAGGACAATATTAAGATTGATCTCGTAGAAATAGAAATAAAAAGTATTAACTGGAACCTGTTGCCTAAGGACAGAAGTCAATGAAGAGCTTTTGTGAATGTGGTATTAAACCTTCGGATTCTATAGGTCATTAAGTTAGTTAGTTCACACAGTCGCACTGTCCTAATTCGTGAGTGTAAATCTTAGGTACTCAACACGAGATAATCTTGGATTAGTGTCCGCCATGAGACAGAATTTTTGTCACTAGATATGAGACGAGACAGAACTCTTGCAACAGGAAGAAAATACATTTTCGAGACGAGAAAGCATTTTTACTACACATTTTCAAGATGAGACAGCCTCAAATCCTCTATTGTGAGTTACAACATTTACAATCAATGCTGATGAAATATTTCAAAATAAAGAAATCATAAAAAGATTTCATGTTCTATTATGGTGAGATAATTTTGCTTAAAAAACATTTTCTCTGTGTACAATGAGGTCAAAGCTTAAAAATACTTCCTTTCTTTCCTTTTTCTTTTGGGATACTAATGTTAAATGCTCAAAAACAGCAGGTATTACTTCATTTATCTGTTTGATGCAAACTGTTGAAGTAAAATAAATAAAATTGTACATGAAGGTTCTATAGGGCCAAAAAGTTTCTCTCTCTTGGTCCATTTTTCAGACACCCATTTGACGCGGTCTTTCAAATGGTAAAATGAAGAAATATGTTATTCCTTATATACATTTGAAATACATCATATAGATTTATGCAATCAAAATATTTGATGTGTATATATTAAATTTAAAATGAATTACTGGGGAGGAAAGGGGAGGGACGATATATAGTTCAATTCTTTGACCTCTCTGGTATTTTTAAATTTTATTATTTATTTATTTATTTTTGTATATTCTCTGGTAAATTTCATCCATTTTCCTTCAAATTATCTTTACCATAAAACGAAGCGATATCGTGACTGCGCTTTTTGAGTTTACCATAAGTAGGTCTATCCCGCAAATGAAAAATCTGCTTTTTCAACTTTGACCTCATTGAATATATATATTGGGTTGGAGCGATTGAAATATCCAGTTTACGTCTGGTTAAAAACCACTCTCTGTAACGCAACCAATGGATATACCACGCTCATGTGTATGACGTCAGAGCTCCGTATGTGTTCAATCAACCAGAAGAGGATGTGTTGTTGAACAGGTATGTTTGAAAGTGCACCATGGAGAATTTCGAGAGATTTTTTTTTTCAAGTTCAAACTGGGACTGGAGATGGCGTGGGTCAATGAAAACTTGACCCATGGCCCACTGATCCATCACCCACCATTGCACGCCCTATTAGACCACCACCCACTAACTCACTGACAAATCTTGTCCTACTTGACCCACGACCCACTAATCCACTCCATCCCTGCCTGGGACATTATGCATAGACCCTATCTAGTTGTGAAAACATCAGTACATTTGGAGCAAGTGTGGTGAAGGGAAGAACCATACATTGTTGATATGCGAAATTTTCTTACACAACATTAAAAAATGAACCTCTTGGACATCCATCAACAGCATGTTCTGATGAGCTAATCAGGAACAACTTAGAAGTAGACCCTCTGAAACGTGTTCGCGCGATTGCAGACGAGTTAGGCATACGCCATATTATTGTTGTTCGGCTGCACCGCGTCATCGCAAAGTTAAAAATATTTGACTAATGGGTGCCGTATGAGTTGACAGTATTTAACATGGATCACCGTCTGCAGTGTCACTAAGATCAATTTAATACCTATGATAATTATATTGCTTATAGAGGCTGGTCCGCCTACATCGGAGCAACTTGCAAACACCTACTGCAGGTGTTACAAAGCAACAAAATTGCACGCATACATATGCATCTATTCATTAGCAGACTGAAGGTATTGTAGAGGGCAAAATGCAGCCAAAAAATAACTTTTGGGAAGGGTATGTCATAGTTCTTTTCCATGCAAGCTTATGGGTTTGTTGTTGAATGGGCCACTCTTAGGACCGTGTGCACCAAAGAAGTACAATTGTTCAACGATGTTAAACGTTAAGTTTCGAGTGGTTTACGAAGTGACCTTGAAGGGCCGATTTTTGGAATTTAACTTCGTTGATCTTGATTAGTCTACTGTACTCATATATATTGAACTTAGATTTTCAATGGTGCAAAAAAATTCCGTGAACTACATTCAAGTTAGAAAGTTCAATTTTGAACTAGTTTACATTTAAGCTTATTTGAAATTCATTGGTGCACGGCCGTTAAGTGTTACAATTAAACGTTATGCACAGTTACATCCTTCACAACCTGCATCGCCAATAATCGAGTCCGAGGAGGGTATCAGTGAAACCCACAGACTTATGCTTAAGAAGATGTAACGGCCTGTGAAACTCCATTACTATACTAGAGCTCCTTCATGACTAAGCGTTTAGCGTACGCGCCTTTGGCATGGGAGACCCGGGTTCGATTCCCGATGGAAGCTCATGTGGTTCGAATCCTACGTTACTCAATAGGTCCACGTCTCATATAGTCTCTCTGTTGAACGGAACGTTAAACTCAAAATCAACTCAATTCAACTATTACTATACTCTGTTATGCCAAATGATTACATGTGGGCCAATCATCAGTGAGTTGTGCAATATATCACAAATTGAGGCTGCAAGTCCAGTGTGCATGCGTTACACCATGACATATCATGGATCGAAAGGACAAAGACAGAAGGTTATATGACCGCCACCCACCTAGATGGTGACTGCTGGAAATTTATTGTAACAATGGAAAAAGGATGGATATACCTAAGTAATTATGGAAAATTTCGGGTCATCACCTACAGACGTGACAATGAAAAGACCGAAGTAACTTGGGCGTCAATGCCAAAGAAGTTTCTCGATTTGCTACAGAGAGAAACACAAAAATGAAATCTTTGTTTTACGTCCCACGATTATGCCGGCTAAGCTAAAGGAGACGGTGATGATGAGAAATGAACGAAATGATGGAATGAAGAAAGCGGGAGAATCCCGAGAAAACTCACGCACACGGTATTTGTCCACTACAAAGTTCACTTAGCTCGAGCTGGGATCGAACCAAGGACCCCAGGCACCAGAGACGGTTGCTCTACCACTGAGCAACCTCGGTTTCAACAGAGAAACACAAGATTCGTAAGGGCAGAAAATGTGAAAACCAATACTCTTTATTATCAGAACATGTCCTATTCTCAGTTTACATAAGCGAAATACCAGCCTTGTGTGAAATGACATTCATCGTGTTGAATGGCACCAGAACAAATCTTTAAAGTCATACGGCCAGTTTTCTACCGATAAAAGTCAGCTAAAACTGATATCCATGCTATTCCGTTTGAGTATATTCCCGTTAAGGATCCAGAATCCTATGAATTACTGTGCATCTGATTCTCAAACGGCGTCTTTAACCAAACCCAGTTAGTACGGTAAATGACCCTAGAATGCATGCAAGCAGGAGTGGGACAATATACTCCACCGTGACTACAACGAAATCTGCTGCAGTGAAAACTGCGATGTCATGCAATAGTTCACACTCGTGGTTATTATATCTACCATGATAGATGATGACAAGGTGAAATATGTTAGGTAAGTAACAGCTTCAATTTGTTCTGATGCAAATGCGTTGAGTTGATTTTAGTTTAGCGTCCCTTTTAGCAGCGAGGCTATATGAGACGTGGACCTACTGATTAACGTGGAATCCGAACCACATGAGCTCCCGCCGGGAATCGAACCCGGATCTCCCACGCTATCTGATGCAAATGCATCAGCCTCATTACCTATTTTGGTTAAATTATACTGACCTCCTGACACATTAGTCTTTATGAATCCAGGGCTTACCAGTCAGTTGGCTTGTGGTATTCATGCCTTTGTGATTATATGTGGTCGGCATATGGACTCCCTTTACTGTTAATACTGCCTTTCTAGACTGGAATACGTTACTTCTTTCTTCCAAATAGCTCCCCCAATTGTCTTCGCCATGCTGGACGTACTGTTTGACCTCGCTGATGTCACAAGAAGTGGTTTTCTACGGCGGCTAGGGAGTTCGTATGATTGGTTAAATCTGTCACACCTACATATTTTGGTTCGATGACTTTTTGCTCTTTTCTAGTCCTTAGTCTTTCAATAGAGTAAGGCATACAATCAGTGGCGGCGATTGGACGTTAAAAGTGGGGAGGCAAAACATGATCTGAATATTTGTATATCAATGTTATTTTTCCTGGTTGTTTTTAACACTTTGCTTGACGAAAGGCTGTATAACTAATAGGGTACTGTCTTTTTCAGTTAAAATACTGTATATCGTATTTCATATTTTATTAAGTAAATTGACAAGAGCAACACAAGTAGGTACTAGCCCTTTGTACTCTTAAGGTGGATCACCACCCGGAAGTCAGTACATAATTCAGCTCGTTCCCTTAACTACTGTGCAATGAAATGTTACATATTTTAAATATTGTGCTATAAGATAAAGTTATGTTTAGCTACAACACAAGACACTGATTCATTTGGTTGTGTTTTCTGATATCGAAAAAGATAACAAATAAAAGAAAAATATTTGATTCGTTTTAAAATTAGCACACAAGATGGCACTTGATGTTAGATCTTACAAGAAGTGCTCAATTTTACGAAATATTTATTTGAATGTGTAAAGTACTTTAAAGTAACGATGTTATTACAAAATAGATATTTTCAGTGGACTCTTTTTAATTCGAAGTCCAAGGGGACACGAAAAAACTTTGAATTATCCAACAACATTCATTTTCACTTATATAACAACAAACAAACCAAAGTACTGTGCATAAAAAACATATTCATATGGTGTAGACTTTACCTTTAAAGCAGCTTATTATTTGCGTGATCGAATACCGCAAACTAACAAAGGACATTGACTCCACATAATTCAAACTACGTGTACAATGGAAAATATATTTACGTACAACACTACAACATACACTGTAAAAAGTTTCGCCTTAAATTTACTGACCGATTACCGTCAACTCTCGCTGCCATCCGATTACCCTAAATTTTACGGCCCACCGTTTTTTCATAAAAACGGCTGACCGTATATTTAGAAGCAAAATAATATTGACCGTGTTTAGAAATAAATTTGGTACCGTATATTTTACGGTAATATACCGTAAAATTTAGGGATCGTCTTTTTTTTTTTAAACAAAAAAAAAAGCACAGGTGTGTTATTAGCGTACAAGATTTACGGTAATTATCACACCGATTCCCTATCTAGAGGCCCTTGCCGGTCCAGCGTGCCCTCTTGATAGATCCAGTAAGAATTCTTGCTGGGCAATATATATTGACCCAAGTTTCATCGAATTGCTGGAAACTGTATCAGTACACACACTAGCTAGCAAGAATTTTTCCTGGATGGATGCAACTAGAGTGCACGCTGGTCCACTGGTGTTAAAGACTACTTAGCTAAAGAAAACACAAAAGTGAACGAAAGAAGCGTTGCACCTACGACGTGCATAATATCCATAAGAATAAAAGTTGAAATTAATTCTTAGTTTGTAATATCGAACCCTTGTTCTGATATCATCTTGAACATACATTCGTTTTTTTTTTTTTTTTTTTTTCAAAATTACCAATTTTGTCATGTATTGAACAGAACACCTGAAGAAGGGTACTATATTACATACAAAAAAAAAAAAAAAAAAAAACTATTTCTTGAATTTTATAGCTGCGTTTTCGCACGCTTTGGAGATGTAGTCGGAACAAACATCCATGTCCTTTTACGATATTCATAAATTGATATTCTGTTTCAGTGTTAAGACTAGCTTTATTGCATGTATTTTCGCTATGAGTACCAGTAGACTCATAGCCTCAAATATTGTAATCAGCGATTCATTAGATTAGTCGCACTATTACGGTTTCAGATAACCAAGCAGGCACCCTACAACATAGCTGAGAATGACCAGAAGTACGACAAAACAAGTGTAAAACCATATGACTTCTCACAACACTGCCTACAGTATCCAGTATCCCAAATGAATAAATACGTGTTTGCATTATGTAACAGTGGCATCAATGCTAAAAAAAAAAGTCACCAAACTTCCAGAGTATCGAACTTTTGCATATTTATTAAACGCTCAAATGTATTAACAAGACACCAGAACAGATTATAGGTACTCAGAACAAAATTAAAGATAAAAAACATTTACAGAAATATTTTTCAAATCTAACAATTCATTTATCCAGAAAAAATAATGACAGCATGGGCGCCCGATGAAAATTTTCTAGGAGACTCATCTCCCTGGTTATTATATACCCTATTACATTTGTTTTTTTTATTATTATTATTTGTATTAAGAAATTTAGTACGTTTTCATTAGCTAGGGGAACGACCCCCTCCGCCTCCTTCGGGCACACATGAGTGACAGTATACTTTTGTTTCTGTAACATGAAAAATTCCAGTTGATGCAACACAATTTATGTAATGCTGTACTAAGTACAGTAAAATACAAAACACTTTTTTTTTTTTTTTTTTTTTAAGTATTTCAACATTGTGATTCTAATTCTAGCTTCACCACCACTCGTAGTTGACTACATTATCATAAGACTTTAGTTTATACATCCAGCAGCTTCTTGGTTTCGAATGGTTGCACTTTGGAGGGATCTGCTTGCCACGATAGCCAACTAAAGTTTTGTTTGTCACTGAACAAAGTTCAAATATTAACATGGTGCTTTCCATACATTATCTTGCATAATGTTGAATTTCCAGGATATCTTCAACGACTAATACTGTATATAGCACACCAGTAAACCACACACTAAACAAACAAACAAAAAGAAACAAAACAAAACAAAGCACAACACATCCGAATCTACGCGCCATCAATCCTCGCTTCGAGTTCGAACATGTGCTTTTTCTCTCCAATGCACATGCCCGACACATGCATCTGACAGGAAAACGGTCTCCTACCATTATTTTAGAAAAACGGTAAACCGTATATTTTTCATGGTAGGAGGCACTTATTTTCACGGCTATTGGTTGCAGTGTACATTGAATAGCCCAAACAATTAAACGCCTGTAACAATTTGAATATTCTGTTCTCACTTTAGGAAGTCGTAAACCTCATTTGCTTAAATTTGATTGTTTTTGTACGGTTAAATAAATCTTGAATTTCATGTATTGCATGCAATACGATATTAATAACATTTGGTTGACTTTATCGATAATTCATCTTAAATTTTCAACCAATTCTGAAACAAGATGAGATTGGCACATGTTCTCTATCTTTACTTCTTTCCAACTCACCTTCATCTTTATCATTACATAGATTTTCTATTTATCTTTCGTATTACTCTTCCCTATGGCTGCATCTGGATAACTGAAAACACGTTAAAACTGTATTTCTCTGTTTACATCTGTCCAACATTAAAAATTTTAAAATGTATTTACTTCGAATTATCCAAAACATAGGTTCAAAAGTTCGATTTATTCATGATTTTTTACTATTGTTTTCAATACAGAGTTCAAGGGGAATGGACTCCTATTCGAATTATCCAATATTTCGAATTATTCAAGTTCGAATTAACGAGGCTCCACTGTATTGTTTGACCGTTTTCCGTGTTATGTTTCACATTTTATTTAAATATTAATTTATATTTAAGGAAATACTATAGATTTTGAGAAGAAACTTGCGGAGAACGCCATAATGCGTTGTTGCCAAATTTGTACGTTTAATTCCTGGACTCTTGCGTTGCAGTTCGAGAAGTGGAACTTAGCTGTGATTGCGGTAAGGATCAAAAACTAATTTCTCCGGTATGTATCCAAGCAGAATCCCATCCTTTATTATCTGGCACCAGTAAACACTCGACACTATCTGGCAACGCCGCACTATTCAAGCAGTTTTTATCATAGCACCGAGAACACCTAGTGATCCACCTTAAACAACGAAAGTGTAAGAATAATATTAATCATAGTAATGAATAATGACATTTTAAGAACTGTCAATTTTTATGCTTTTTTGTTTCAAATTAGTTTCAAAGCAGCTGACTAATATATCGAGCCCTTGTAAGAAGAAATGAAAGTATGCTGAAATTGTTGTGCTCCAATAGATTAATGTTTGGGTTATTTTCCGTGGCAATTAAAACGTAATTCCTGTAGCTTTCTTAACTTCACGGGAAAATAAAATAACCCACATGTACTCCACGCAACAGCAAATATTATATGGCACCATTTTTTCTATGAACCAGTAATACTTGCAAAAACTTTACATTTCCAAATGAAACTATATACTTCAAGGAGTCACTTTAAAAAACAAGGGGACAACTGCCCTCTCTTGCTTCCCCCCTAATCGCCGCCTCTGCATACAATTAATATTCAGGAAGAAAAGGGATTAAATCATTACAGGTACACAGTTGGCTCTCGTAACAAACGTTCACAGACAGAAGAGGGGAAAAGAAATAATCTGTGTCTAAACTTTGAGCACACGAAATCGCTTTATGGCCTTTTACAGAAGACCGGAAATACTCGTCGCGCTGTTTCTTCTGCTACATTCCTTTACACGTTTGCTGGTAGGTGTCGCTATTCTCGGACAGAACCGGACTTCTCAGAAAAGGTATTAAGGCTACATATATATGAGTGGACAGCAAGGGTAAGAGTATGCTTTAAAAATACATTTTCTCCCCGTCTTCCTCTTTAGCTTCCTTCCCCACATACAGTCTGGGACATCGCCAACTTCATGAGGGACCATTTACTTTTTTTTACCCTTACTTTTCTTTATTTTTTTTAAAGAGTGTGTGTTCGTTATGTCGCCGTCACTCATAACGAAAGCTCGTTTATTTCAGGCTAAGATTCACCTGTTACCCGTTCGTCACGTGTTTCTTTTCTAAAACTTTTTTTTATTATTATTTTCTTTGAAAACCATGGTTTATTAAGATCTCTGAACGAAAAACACGTAGGGTAAGCTAATGAAATTAAAAGAATTTATCGTACCAAAATATGTATAGATCACCCTGATGATAGGATGATAGAAAAAGTGAAACGATGATAACTATATATTTTTAAAATCTTCTTTCTGTATTTTCTCTTTTTTCCATCAATAAATTGATCGCTTAGAAGTGTGAAGAAACAAATGGGAAAAGAAACACCAAACAGTAATGACTCTTAAGAAGTGAACATGAAGACAGCCGTACGAGGATTAATGGAAGAAGGAAAAACCTTATGCAGTATGAACGCCAGCCAACATTCATACTCCTATTAAATGTCCATATAATGTCCAGGAGAGGTGTAGCAAACATCGACAGAGCATGCTCTTTTCATTAGTAACAGTAGTGGACGTTTTTACTGGGACAAGGAAGATGCTCTAATGACTTTAGGTTAGAACAAATTAGTTGAACTCTCATTTTTCGCACGGGAGAAATAGGTTTATGGGAAATAGATTAAAGGTGTATCGGCCTATGAATATCCATTCTCCTCACGTAAAATGTATATTTCTGTCGAAATGAGATGGTGAAAGCCCAGATCGGTCCGATTACTAAATATGATCTCTCGTTTTGCTTGTTTAATCATTTCCGTGTGATTTCCTCTTCATCTGCTGTTCTAAATCAGTCATTGAACATAACATGCCTGGTTTTCCTTCCTACGTTTGCTCTTTTCCTTGCTGGAATTGTATGGGTTATGTTGAAAGTCTACGTTCGGAAACAATGGAAAATTTTTTATGATGTGTAATGATGAAAAGACAGATAATATTTCAATGTAATAATTAAGTAGACCCTAATCGATTGTTCCAGCATGAAATGTTGTTCAAGGTGTACATTTTAAACTCCGCTGCGCGCTACTATATACATTTTCATGAAAATAACATTATAATAGCCCACTGCTAATTATATTTAAAAGTGCATGTCAATTGGCCCTGCTTTTCGACTGTGACGCGATCACTAACAACTCTATATTCTTTTATTATTATTATTATTATTATTATTATTATTATTATTATTATTATTATTATTATTATTATTATTATTATTATTATTATTATTATTATTAGGCCTATTATTATTATAAATAATAAAAATGAAAGCTAACCAAAGTTCAAACACCCATTAGATGCCCACATAAAAATGCAATGAATTTTGATAAGACATGCTATTGTCACTAGATACAGGGTGGGCATTTACTGGAAATACATTATATAAATTTGACCGTAGTGTATATCCTAGTGTATATCGTGTATAGTGTATATCGTTGGGCACCGATTTCTCTATAACTTCGGGAGTAGGGGCATTCAGGTTTGTGTGTTTCCTTGTTAGATATCGAAGCAAATATATCCAGACTCTGGGGTCTCAATAAATGTTGGGGGGCTACGGGCCCCTCGACCCCTAAGATCGGCGCCCATGCCTAGATATCCAGGACTTCATTGTATTGTGGGTTGATGAACAAGACACTCTTACAGTTTCAGTTTAAAACAGATTAGACTTCATGAATTATGGAATGGAAGTCCGTAAAACATATAAATGTCACTAGCAGAAATGGAGTGGGTCAGTGGGTCAAGTGGGTAAAGATTTGTAAGTGGGTCAGTGGTTCGTGGGTCAACAGAACGCAACCTACTGCGATCCACCACCCACCGTGACCCACTCTGACCCACTGATCTACTACGACCCTCTGATCTACTACGAGTTCAGAATATTAACTCTTTATTAAAAAATAAACAAAACGTGTCCTAGCATTCTTTAGTTTCCTTTTATGAGGTGGACTTTCTATATGTGGAAATTGATAGTGAGTTGATTTGTAATAATAATAATAATAATAATAATAATAATAATAATAATAATCGAAAACGATCGATATTTTTGAGAAACAATTATTAATTGAGAAACAGAAACTACAGTGCTTCGCATTTTATATCCATTGCCTTCTATTATAATAATTGCTAAAGCTTATGTTTGTTATATGGAGCGTTCAGAGCACAAGGCAATCAAGCCATAAAGTTGTGAGAAAAATAAACATAAAATTTGTACTGTAAACTTAATTATAAAGTTAATCAAGAAAGTTCTGTCGCTTTTTGTGGAGCTCTGTATTCAACTGACCCTCATATCATCAGTTTAATTCAAATAGAGATAAAGTGAAGGTCAGTTGTTGGGTGTGGATATATCCAACATACTACCTGGTTGTGGCAGTTCAGTCACACCGTGAACTTGCGTAAGGACAGAGTGAACATGGGACCTCCACAGAGCGTCATACGGGCGTGTATGCTGTACGAATTCAAAATGGGGTCAAACACCGCTACAGTGGGGCAGAAGATATGCCAGGCTTTTGGTGAGGGTGTCGTGACTACGTGAACAGTGCAGAGGTGGTTTAACAAGTTTAAGGACGATGACGAAACACTCGAATACGCACCGCGTGCCGGAAGACCAACAAATGTACAAAGTGAAGATCTTTAGGCAGCAATTGAGGCGAACGGTGGCCAGACATGTGAGAAACTAGAGCTACAATTCAGTGTGAGTGTAGAAACCATTCGGTAGCACCTCCATCAACTTGGGAAATACTACATATTGTGTCGTTGTCTCCCACATGATTTGACCCCGGGCCAGAAGACAACGCGAGCAGACACCAGTGTTTCTTTGCTGTCCTGTTCGAGGAAGAAGCCATTTCTGGACGGAGTGTTGACATGTAATGAGAAGTGGGTCCTGTACGAAGCTCCACGGCTCACAGTGGTCGGAAACTTGTAAAAAGGAGACAAAAATAGTTTATTACGAAACAATGGAAGTTGACGGGCGTCTGCCTATCGTTCTATACCTAATTGTCCTTTATAAATCGATTGTAACTACTGCGAAAGTGATTCGAACCCCCCCTGCTGCAATACGTGCAGTTATATATACAGGGTAGTCCAAAAGTGTAGAATCCTCTCGCATAAATATCAAATACTGCAAAATATAACCAAATGAACAATGTAGGGGAGTAATAAAGGTGAGGAGAAATTGGGAAGAATACAGAACAATGAAAGCCGTCATTTTGAAATTCACCACCGTGAATCATACATACAGTTTATAAATTGAAAACATAACATGTTGACGCCTTATGTGAATTGGACATCGCTAGCCAGTACGAAGTTATGACAGATGTTAATATGCATGCAAGAGGTGGTTACAGGTTCAATGTGCTCTCCCTCTAATTGTATGTGCAGCTAATAAAAAGACGGTGTAAAACAAATGTGTGTTTGGCCTTAGGATACAAAAATTATAGTTCTCGGTTTTTCACTCGTACCATCTTCAAAGAAGCACTAATACTGTAATGTCATTTAGTTCAGAATTATGTTGCTTCGGTAAGATTAAAAGATTCAGTATATAATCTTCTTATATACTACTGCACTGACGTGTAATATACTACAGCTACTCATGACTGATAGTTTATCACTGCAATATGTACGAGGCTTTCACTACAACTTTGATTTAGGAACGAGTGTTTCGAGTAGTGGAAGTATTACTGGGAAAACGCTGTCTTCATTATGTTTCTATTATTATTATAATGTTCTAATATATAGTTCCGTGTATAGTACTACTACCTTGGTTTGAAACCTTTATCCCCTTGCAAAAGTTGTTTTGTTATTAGTTTCTTTCGTTTCGTGCCAGTGTCTTTTGTATTTTGTACCTTTCTACGGCCAGATGACAGGTTACAGCACACCATTCCTCATTTTTGTGTCGTATTTACTCAAGTAAAAGGTGAAGAGAAGGAAATGGGGCAAGAAGGTGCGAGTAGAGAGGAGATGGCTCCGAAGTAACTGATGAGGGGGCGGCAAGTTGCAGAAGTCTAAATCCGCCTCTGGTGGGTCGTGGGATTAGAATGATTCGTTGTGAGTCGTTGGTCAGTGGGTCGTGTGTCACGATGGGTAATGGGTCAGTGAGTCGTGGGTTAAGTTTTCATTGACCCACACATCTCTGATCACTAAATATGACACAGTACGTTCAATAGATATACCGTAATTTATATTATTACTAGCAAACACCCTCATGCGTTGCTACAGTAGGCAAGATATAGAAGTAATAAAAGATTTAGATGCGAAAGATGTAGATGGAGGAGTACAAAAGATTGTCCGCAGTAAGGGAATTTTCTAGTTTAATGTAAATCTCAATGTTCTATGATAGCGATGAGTAAGATATATTAAAAGCGGATATTAGAGAATCACAAAGCACAGTTACAACGTGGAAACAACTGAAACTGAGAACACCACTTATACACTTGCACGTAACTTTATTTGAGCAGTTACGGGTTTTCCTTAAAAGAACCAACAGCCGTATTAACTATTCTCATCCCAGACAACACATACGTTCTTTGGACGTCCAAGGAATATTAGTATCGGGATATGGTATGTCTCATTTTCTCAGTGGATGTTCTGTAGACAAATTGTGGAGATCCAGTTATGTCCCGAAACGGAACATCCTATTGGATACTAATGGAACACTTCTGAGTTCCTTGGGGGATAATCACGGGTCGACTGTTAGACATCTAAATATTGTCTTGAGACAGAAACATTCCATTGAAGTCCAAGGAAAATTCCGTGGATATTTCATTAATCTTAAAGTTCCTACTGCGAACCTGGATGTCTTGGGACAGGTATGGGCCTTATGGCATATTGAAATAATGTCTCTTGGATGTGTTGAGGTACGTAGAGTTCAATTAGATGGCAAGCAACGTTAATTCATCAAATAATGGTGATTAATGCTGCAAGTATACAAACAGGAGGGTCATTTGCGGTTCAAGGTGGGACAATTGCTGCCCCGGAGTTTGACACTTGTATACATTTTAATCCATAAGATAATAATATACCAATGAAAAACCTGAAAAATCTACTAGCATCTAGAACTTTGCATTCTCCCCGAAGCAAAATCTGAAAAGACGCTGTTGTATACAAGTATTGAGTAACTGTTCCTATATTGTGGGATGTACGTATTTCTTATCAATTGAGTTGATTTTAGTTTAACGTCCTTTTAGCAGCGAGGCTATATGAGACATGGACCTACTGATTAACGTGGAATCCGAACCACATGAACTCCCACCGGGAATCGAACCCGGGTCTCCCATTTTTATCAATTATGTGTACCAGTTTCCCCCACAAAGCTTCGGTTGGTAGAACACTATGGGTTCAAATCGTTCTTCGCTCTGTTTTGAAAGAACACAGTCTTAAAGTTGCAATTCAATCTGGAAATTGCTTGTATGCAAGCGCCATCGGCGTCGTACAGGCAGTCAGCGAAGGTAGAGACATCTATTAGGACCATTGTGAAATATTAGGAGCTTTACACACAGACTGAGACATTCTTGTATTATAGCATGATAATAGAGACCTGCACGGGCCGGGCTTGGGCGGGCCGACTCTATTATTTGTTTCGGCCGGGCCGGGCCAACACTGATTTCTCTTCAGGTCGGGCTGGGCTGGGGCCGATTAATTGCAATTCTTTAATGATTATAATTATTGACATTCGTTAAACGATAATTAGAATAAAGGCAAACGTTGAAGAAGTGTGCCCGTGAAAAATGTTACAAAATGAAACTTCGAAAATTTATCGAGCCCGGGCAGGGCTTGTGCCAAGAATTTTAAAAAAGGTATCGGGCCGGGCCGGGCTCGGCCCGAAAATCTCCGAATCTTTTCGGGCCCGGGCTGGGCCGGGCCTACGTACATTCGGGCTGGATTGGGCTCGGGCCAAAATATTCGGCCCGTGCAGGTCTCTACATGATAAGCAGCACCTTTATTATTATTTATAAGCTGCTTATACACACATAGTGTAGGCCACGAAACAAAGAGACGAGACGAGACGAGAAGCATGACAAAATTCTGTCTCCTTTTCGAGACGAGGCGATAACTTTTACGAGTCTCATGGGGAACTAGTTTACCCAATATTTTAGTGCTACATGATTCACCGTATAAGAACTATAAATTGATAAAGTGATTATACGAACACCATGAAGAACATTTATCAACGTATAAAAATACGCATGTCATTACACAATCTACTCTAATAACAAATATGGATTAACTGTTGGTATATCACACCTTTAGTGGACCTCTCGTGACACGGTAGGATTCTGGTAATACTAGAAGAAATTAAGAACTAAATCAAGGCATGGATAACGACGAGAAGGCTTGGTTTCCAAGTTAATATGGACGACGAGGGATTATCCAATTAAGATTGCCAATGAGAGAGAGCAGACAATTTTCGTCTCTACATATAAGAGGAGACAGAGAACTTAGAAATAGACACACTTTCCAAGATGACACATCCAGTTTCACGACACTTATTTCAAGCACTGGCTATTCTTGAGGAAAACTAGACCGGTAAAAATTAAATTAAAAAAAAAAAAAAAAAAAACTAATGCGCTAGTTTTTGTATACAATAATTAGAACAACAGGTATTTTTTTAAAAAAGTTTGAAGCGATAAAAGTTTCTTATTTATTAGTGTGACTTTCCTCTAGAGCCGCAACTTTACCCAATAGATACTGTATTTTAAATTGAATATTCGCTATGTATACTAAGAGTAAATGATATCCATTAGATGCCCATTAGGCATTTCAAACATTCATGGACAAAATTGATGCTATTTTATGGAAGTCCTATGGTGTAAGATATAATTCTTCTGGATGCTGATGACACGAGTATATTTTGTATTTATTTTGAAAGAATATTAATGGTTTGTATTTTGATTTGATTTTTTAGTTTAGCGTCCCTATCATCAGCGAGGCTATATGTGACGTGGACCTACGACTTACCGTGGAATCCGAACCACATGAGCATTCGCCGGGAATCGAACTCGGGTCATCCACCACTAAAAGATTCCAAAGCAATACTCGACCGTAATACGAATTTATAGACTGTATTGAAAATACTTCTCGGTCTCCTGAAATCTAAGGTTAAACAGGCAAATGTGATCCTGAAACTGAGATTACGAACGCAAAGAAAGCAAATTCTTTACCTTCTATACTATTCGTAAACACGTTATTCTAGCCCTTAGAAAACTTACACTTTTAGAGTTTATTTTCGTACAGGTTTTGTCCTTACTGTAGGTCAACTTGAACTCTGTAAGGAAACATGTGTTTGGCTCGTATGGGCTGTAATGTCAAGACATGTAGACGTACTATGTCACATCCAGCCACCCTCTCTTTCTTCAAACTTCTCCTTTTTCTCTCTTTCTTTCCAGACTATTGGCAACAGTCTCAAGTCCAGCTTCCTGCATCCCAGCAGTAAAATGTTACTCCTTCACCACCAACCATCCCCTTTTGCTTAACGTTCTTTCCAGTTTTAGACACCCTCATCCCTTAACGCTGTCTCGTTTCCATCCTGCGGTCCAGACGCTCTGACTTCTTCCCAGATATCCAGACGCTCTCCACGGGAAGCACGCAAAAATCTTAAACATAGGCAGACACACACAAACACATGAACATACTACAGACACATACATGCTATCGAATGCATCCGATGTTGAGAAATTCTAATAGATTCGTGGTAAACAATCCAAAAAGTTTTGCCTACTTTTTACCTAACTTTCATATTAAAAATAGACTAGACTATTTCTCTTGTTGACTTTCTTGCAGAAAATTCGGGATCGTGTCTTAGTAGCAGCTTTACACCGTTCCGATGTAACATTAAACTTTAGATTCTCCTAAAATATTAAACTATAACGTCTATGCTGACAAGGATACAGTAAAGCAAACAAACAAAACTTTATCAGAACAGAGTGTGTGGGTGGACATCCCATGTCAGTGTTTTTTAAGTGAGAAAATCTTAAAAGTAACATAATATTTAACTTATTTAGATAATTCGTTTCGTTCAAAGAAAACTCAATCCTTCAACCACTTACGGACCCCCGATCTCCTGACTCTTCATCCGCCAATCTGATTGCAGTTAGGAGATTGAAGTGTAGGAGAATAATTTCGTGATTGCAAAAGAAAACATCGAAATAATTCACATGCAAATTTAACATAATAGTAATTGCTAATTGTTTAGTTCATGTACTTCACACGCATACTGTATTCTATGAAATTTGGTAGCTATCTGATAAAAAAAGAGAGAGAAAGAGAGAGGATTTTCCTATCTGGATATCAGGTAATATGTTTCATGCATATTTGACAGTTAAGAGATTGTTTGTGATGTCTCTGTTCTTAAGTAAATATTTTTTTCAGCAGATGATAGAGATCGTATATGAGAGAGAGATGCATTCACTCTCTAGTTAAGGAGTTGTGCAAGCTATTAGCAGCGACGAGTGTTGTTACATAAAATGATACAAGAAGTGTGAAACTTTTGGAGCTCGGAAAGACCATAGCGCTGGAAAATCTACAATTCTCACTGGAAGTCAAACTCGAAATACACGCATGAGGCACGGTGGCTCAATGATAGAGTGCTTACCTCTGGTGCGTGGAGTCCCTAGTTCGATCCCCGACTAAGTAATTTAGTGGTGAAACCATTCTGTCCATGATTTTCACGGGGTACTCCCGTTTCCTTCCACTTTTTCATTCTACCAGTTCTTCCATTATCATTCACTTGCATTAATCGTCGCCTCCCTTTGCCTAAAGGGCATAATTTTGGGACGTTAATTTGAAAAATTTCATTTCATTCAATACCGGTACATGCACAAAAGATGAGCGAGTTAATCGGTAGATCAGATGGAATCTCCAATATTTTGGTATCCCAATTTAACATTGTTGTATACTAATTTTTTGTTTCTTACGTAATTACTAAAAATCTTTAGATGGTTAAATTGGTAACGTTTAAACTTTCTATGCATGTTGTCCCGGTTTCGATTCTATGTGTGGAATGATTGTTTCGGACTTAAGCCCCTGGTTTCGATCTTATGTTACACAATAAGTACCGTCTTATATAGTCTCGGTGCTGAAAAGAAACATTATTGGTACACAGAGAAAACAAAACATATGTGGCGTAGGCAAGTTACATGCGTAAATGCTGTAGTTTTTGAACTTAGTAGTACAACTATAGGTAGGTAACACCTTGCAAGAAACGTATAATTAAGAACGTATGTTTTATACGTGCCGTATAAATGTTCCATTTATATGTACTTTCCGTATGAAACACATAAATATATATAGGCGGTAAGGATCTCAAATACAGATGGACGTATATAACATATAGCTGACGTATGTGACATCGTATACGTATGTAAAATACTTAAGACTGCTAGATGTCAGACAACCTGCAGCGGCATGATGCAACGTCGAAGTGGGAAAGAGGCAGTACGTATGTAGCACATGAATAACGTATGCTCCGTACAGATTTCCGTAGTAAGCTTATTGATTCCGTATATTTGAACAATATACCGCTGTCCGGATAATGGATTTTTCTCAGTGTAATTGCGAAAATATCCAAGACTTTAGTTAATAACAAAACTTAAAGAAGGTAAGATAGTGCTTGGAAACAAACAAAAAGAATCTCTGCTTAAAAAGTACTTGAGCTATACAATATATATATAGGGGTAAAATTGAGGGGTAACGCAAGGCGACGCCGTCTCCCCACCTGGGAAAATATGTAAGGCGTCAACCCCAGTTCCTTAAAAAATTCAATGGGAAAAGATAGGCAGGGGATATGGTGTGACGTCGTGTTGCCACCTACCGTCCCCCTACCTTTTCAGATCTACTTTTACCCCTGTATATATATATATATATATATATATATATATATATATATATATATATATATATATATATATATATATATATATATATATATATATATATATATATATATATATATATTTTGTAAGGATCCCTACATCACGACAAAAGCACATGTTAATACAACACATGTTATTGATTATAAACATTGAAGCAGACGAGAAGTAACACGGAAAACACCGAGGGAAGCCGAAAGAAGATGGACCTCACGAAGGGAGCCGAAGAGGACAAATAAAAGAGGGATCACAGAAGGACCTGGTATCAGTCGATCAACTAGCCATCACCTGCTCTGAGGTCGCATTGGACTAGGAGTAAACCCTTCCTAAAACCTATGTCGCACTGGACTAGGGATCCCAACTTCAACTGAAACCTTGCGAGGCTGCCGTGACATGAGAGGGTTATCCTTAATCTCACCTACAACCTTCTAGTGTTCTGGAAGCTGCCATGAGCGGAAGGAGCATCCGGCAAAGCATCGATATCCCTTCATCTGGTCATTAAGGACAAGACACTACTTATTCTTTGAAAATCAAAGACATTGTACTTAGCAGTTTTTATAATGAATTGGAGAAGGGGGAAAAGACTAGCCCGGACCGTTATTTTGTCTCTACTTGTAAAATCATTGCGATATGTACAGTATGTTAAATAAAGAAATGACCGGCGAACTTCTTTATGTAAGTAAGTAGGTAGTCATGATCTCTGCTAAGGATAGGTACAGAGACTCACTTTAATATTCGGCCACCACATTGTACTGGCATTTTATCTTATATTATGAACTACAGTGAAGTAGAGTGATAATATTGTTTATGCTATGTGAAACCTCTATATTTTCTGCAACTTTTTACAAAAATTAAAGTATAAAGTTTTAACTCTTACGTGCAAAAATCAGAACATTTCTTCTCAAACACAAAAATTATAATCACTTTGATATTCGGCCACCACATAACGTCTATTTTCGACCTTCTTCGATGCAAGAAAAAGGTTTTAATACCTAATTGGATACTCTTTATTATGTACCACCTCCTTCAAGTGATTTTGCATATTTCCAGTTATTTTTGCGGTATATTCAGCAGCAATATTGGCCCATTCTTCTGTTAACCTTCTTTCAATTTCCTCCTTTGATGTTACCGCCACTTTCCGAACTCCAGGATCGAGTTCATCCCACAAATTTTCAATGGGATTGAGGTCCAGACTTTGTGGTGGAGTTTCGATAGCTTTGGGGCAGTGGTACAGAAGCCAGTCACGCACAACATACGCCTTATGTTTTGGGTCGTTTTATCGTGATAAAATTTAAAAGTCTCGCTGATTCCAAATTTGTCCGCACTCTTGTGTAAAGTCTCTTTTAGAATGCTCAGGCATTGTTCTTTTGTCATTTTAGCATTTATAAACCTGAGTTCATCCATACCGACAGCAGATATGCACTTCCAAACCATTATGTTCCACCACCATATGTGACTGTTGCTTGTAAATTCAGTTTCCTTAGTTCTTCATTCGCCTTTCGCCACACTATAACCCTGCTATCTGTCTTTAAAATGTTGAATTTGCTTTCCTCAGCAAAAATAACGTCTTTCCATCATTCTGGTTCCTTTTGTACATAGATTTTAGCTAACTGAAGTTGTTTCTATCTGCACACTTTGTTGACACATGGTTTCTTTGTGGCTACCTTTCCGTGGTATCCTTCGTTTCTCAGTACTTCCCGAACAGTCTCTTGGTGTACATACTTTCCACACCCTTGCAACAATTCCGATGCAATCTTCAGTGCACTTAATTTTGGGTTTCTTTTCACTTTTTTCACAATCACACGTTTGTCTTGTTCATTTCGCTTGCTAGGCCGACCCTTCTGCTTCACGGATTCTATCGTGTCTTCGTTCTTATAACGTCGCAAGATATCACCGACTTTACTTCGTGGTATATTCAAGAGACGGGCAATATTAAAGTGGCATGATATGAAGGCAGTTCGTTAGTTAGTTAGGCATAGTATGCATTTACAACTTTTACATATTAGAAAATAGTACACGAGACATGATAGTTGTTCCCTGTTATCGCTTAAAAATCCCTATGTATTTACATTAATGAGTCCTTTGACATAAATGACAACAATATGGGGTAGCCGAATATTAAAGTGAGTCTCTGTAGCTGGTATATATAGTCCATTGGAAATTGGATTCTTGTCCAGAGAGCTCAGGTTGGTATGGAAGATACACAAATCTCAAAATTTAATGATAATGTTGTGACTGAAAATCGGCACGTGTCTTGTTTATGATGTTATCAAGATAATTGTTATAAATATTATCAATTGAACATTTTAATTTAAGAAATCAACGCTCATAAAAATTGAAGATTCGAACTAAATGAGCTAGATTTAAAGGAAATTAAGTCTGGTTTAATTTGTCGATTTTAGTTTCGTAATTCAAATACAAAGAACGTTCAGTAAATTCCCGGATTGGTTTAACTTCTCGGTAAAAAATGAAAACATTAATTAAAATTTACCTATGCTATTATTTCCTGATTTAACTTCTAGACTAGTATGAGAAATAAATTAAAATTATCTGTGTTATTTTAGGATTTAAATTTTGAAAGATAGCCTAAATTAAAATTATAGTATTATTTTGTGATTTAATTTATTACCTGTGAAATTCGTCTCGTGGTCCTGCTTCGGCAACAGAACTTTCCCATCTGACTTTTATATATATATATATATATATATATATATATATATTCTGGTGTAGTAGCATAGAATTGTGTTTTCTATTTCGTGAACCATTGGGAAACTTCCTGTATCACTTGCCATACACGTAGAACTTTGTGCTCAGAAATTCTTTACAAGGTCAGAAATGTGAAAATACCTCGGAGCAAAATCAGAAGTATAACGGAGGTGTGTTAATATATTTCAGCGCAATTAATTCTTAATGATACAGTTTTGACAGTCGTGTGTGGCATCACGTCATTGTTCGTAGACATCTCTACAGGATTCCTAGGTATGACATATCTAATTTTATCAGAAAATAGTGGATTATTATTCAGTATTTATAGTTTCTTCCCTTTTTCAAGAAATCAGAACGCTCAATGAACTTTGTGAATTCAAAATGTCATTGCTGTAATCTTACATCGGTTGTAACTAGGCTTTCTTCTAGAAAATTTTGTTCTGTGGGAAGTGGAGGAAGAAATCAAAATGTAACGGATCTGCACTGGGACACTATTTTGGTATACTTGCAATCGCAACTTAATTTTTCATACCTTTGGTGTGCGGAAGAGGCAGGGAGGCTGGTCAACTCCTAGGAACCCCCCCCCCCCCGAAAGTATGCCTGGAAGAAACAGTAGATGTAACAATACAAGTTATTAATTCTCGACAAATCGTATCTGTTGCCACTTTTTGGTCAAATTCTGTTGTTTCGATACTTATCGATCGACTTTTTGGTCAACATTCTCGACGACCTTCACAAATGTCACCTTCGATTGATTCATGACCTTCACATTACTCCGATAGTGATAAATATGTTACCCTTTCTTTTTTTTTCAGGTACATATGATAGTCGAAAACGAAACCAAGAGGATTTTAAACTTTCTTCCTCCAAAAATGCCATTATCATGCGGTATTCCTATACAGAACTTTTGAATAGTACAACACGAGGATACAGCTAATAGTTGCGAACTCCAACACTAGGTGTCAGAAATTATATGTTCTCTTTAAAATAGTTAATGAACTAAGTAATTTTCATGCCCGGATTACCCGGACAAATACCAAATATTTGCTAGAGATCCTCGTATATCGACTACAAGAGTGTTAGTAATAACACTCTTCAGCATTAAATCAGTATTCAGCAGCCTCTTTCATTAAGTTGAGAAGGGAAAAGTCAATTATCAAACATTTATTATGCATATGTATAAACATGTATTGCGAGAGTTGGTAACTTTTCTCAATAGTGTTAACAGAAAATACGGACAACTAGGAGAAACAGGAAATGAGAAAGTCAAGGAAATTCTGAATGACCCCTGCACGACTGTATGAAGAACAGTAGCCAACAAGTTAATTAGAGTTGTCTGGGAAGTTATCTTCTGTATGTCCATTCCATTGTTTACTCTGCTTTTTCGTACTCCTCCTCCTCCTTCATTTTTTCCAGCAGCAAGAAAGAAAAAAATACTATCTGGTATTAGTCAACATGTCCGGTCTCGCTAATTAGCCAAAGTTGAGACCTGCAATTCTGGTATTACACATGGTTACTTTATTATTATTATTATTATTACAGGTAATGTTATACTACCTAGTTAGTTAGTACTTTTTTTAAAGTAATGTTTCACAAAGTTTAGTTTTATGATAAGGGAGAATTTCACGAGTCCTATCCCTGAGTTTGCTTTAATCACAAATTGGATTGTTGCTAACTGCAGGACAAAATAATTGGATTAGTGATTTTGAAAAGGGTGTCAGTTATCGAAAGTTCGTCTCAATAAAATAAAGAAAAAAATACTTTTGTGAGTCATTGGTTTGCACCTTTCTTAAAGCGTAAAAAATATACCCAATGGGTTTATTGCTGTTTATACTGTATACCTTGTGAGTAATGTTGTCACACTACACAAAACTGTATTATCTTCAGACCTATACACAATGTATCTAAGCCCTGACGCAACGCAACTAGTGATACCTTTTCCCAGTTTCAAGACTCATTATTAGTCTTATAAATGAATCTTCTGAATCTATATTCATTTAACAGCCAGGATTGTTTGACCCAAAGTTGTTTAATTTGTGATCCATATTCCAGTTTTACTTCTGAGAGACGATAGGAGACAAGAAAATATGGTTATTTTGAAAAACTAATAATTAGAGACCGGATGTTAGGCAGAATGCCTATTCTTTAATATTAAAGATATGATCAAAAATAACGTTTTGTAGTTTATAGGAAAGCTATAGTTTCAATTTAAGCAAATTTTATTCTGCCTATTTTGCCTATTTCGCCCATTCCTGCCTAAATAATTGCTTTAGTGCCTAATGTTGCCTATTCTATGCATTTTCTTCAAAATAAGACTTTATTGGGGAAAAATATTTAATTTAGTATTTCAAGAAAGGATTCTGCCTCTTCCGAGAAATACAAGTGTTATTTGTAGTGATAAGATTAGAACTTTGGACTGTTATGTGTATTGACGAAGTGCTGTAAAACTTTGGACTGTCCTATGTATTGATAAGTGTATATAATTTGGACAGCTATGTGTAATGATAAAGTGTCTTATAGAATGCATTTATCAAATATACATGGAATACATGTCAAGCTTCATTTTTATAAGTGTATATACAGTAAAAGAAGATATTAACAGACAAGTATATTTCTATATACTTTGAACATTACCTATGACTTGAATTTATTTTTTAATTGTATTGTGCATTTATCTTCATTACTTCGAGATACATTTTAGTGCCTATTTTTTAAAACTTTAAGTGCCTATTTGCCTGCCTATTTTTCAGGTTTTTAATGCGTAAACATCCGGTCTCTACTACTAATAATAATAAAACAGAATAAGTGATTTTCGATTTATATCCCTCCGTTTAACCTGGTGTATACCCCGTCTAGGAGCCATATCATTCAACGGGCTTGCACCAAATCTTAAACGTAGTTTTATTATTATTACTATATTCTGGATAGTTCTTTTACATTCCCCCCCCCCCAAAAAAAAGAGACATTTTCCAGAGATTCTTCAGAGAGGTATTTTCCTTCTTCTCTAAAATATGGTTAGCTTAGTGAAGGATGAAGATTTAAAAATGTGATTTTTCTCGAAAATGACTGATATATGTATTTTTTTTTTTTTTTTTTTTTTTTTTTACAAATCAATATTTCATTAACAACCCTATAAAATAGTATAAGCCACTTCTCTAGGAAAAATCCAAAAGAGGTAGTTTATTCTTGTGAATTAATTTTTCTGGGGCCGATTTTCTTCAAAATAACTCGCAATTTTGATCATATTTCATAAATAAATGTTCCATTACAAAAAAATCTACAATTGAGTAAAAATTATTTTTCATTCAAAAAAAAAAAAAAATCACTAGTAGTTTACTCTTGGAAGTGAGTTTTTCTGGAATGATCTCTCAAAAATGACTCAGGCAACTTTGTTCATATTTCAGACTTGGATTAGCTGGAGACTTCGACCTCAGACCCCTCCATTGGCTCGGCCTAGAACCTCGATTTTAGAACTATATTCAACTAACATGTGTTAGGAAATACGTACATTAGTATAATTACTTTAACCCTAACTGTTATTAGTACATATTATCCCAAACTAAGAGTATGTATAAATAAATGAGTACATGGGATCTTATGTCAATCTACTGACAGTAATGTCTTTACTAAATAAACTCATTCATAATCATGTTTAAGAGCAAAGGGTGGCCCGTGGATATTTATGTATCTTGGGATATTATAATGGAATAGATGGATAATCGATAATTATGACAGTTTCTTATATTCCCTTGATGTGATTTAGGAAGTAAATATAATTAAATTATCTGTTTGGTATTCGCATTATACAGTGTTTAACCAAATAAGTTATATCGTGGGGACTAACTCTTCAGACTAGTATCCTGAGTCTCGGGGTATTATTGACTCAGTATCCAATTCCAATACTTAAAAACCAAACATATCCTAAAACCTCGTCCCTGATAGAGTTCGAAATCCTCGAAAGAGAGAACTGGCCATTGGCAGGAAAGTAATAATAATGAAATAATTCAGAATTACACTAAAAGTCCATACCTACAGGGTGATTCTCAAAAAATCTTCTAAAAAGAAGATGAAAACTTCCGATGCCCTCTTAGTTCTAGCAGTAATGAAATATTTTTTTCCTTTTTTCTTTCTTTCCTTTTAATAGGATGAATTTATCGCTTTACGACAAGATGGAACTAACCGTGAATACTATTACATTATTCTAGAACTTTTTCTTCTCCTGGTCAGCTAACAATATTGCCAAAGAATGAAAGTCTAATAAATAACCTATCTGTTAAGCTTGACTGGTGAGATCAGGACTCGAACCCAGTTGACTATTTGTCAAACAAAGCACACTAGATGCTTTAGATACTACAGCAAAGACGGCTAGTATCAATACTTATAAGATAAAATAACTTACTTACGAAGGACTTGTACTTTTGTGTGGCATAGTGCCTCTCAAAAGATGAAAGCAATATAACAGAAAGAAAATACCCACAATATCTTTTTTTCTTTTTCTTCCTCTGAAGTACCATGAGAATTTGACCAGTCTTCTTTCAGCGCTCGAGACACATAATAGCTGCTTGATGATCACCAGAACCTGGATGGCCAACGTCCATTCTGTATATATATATGATGGACAGGAACCAGATCAAGTGACAACTCACGATGTTTCACAGAATTCTGTGGTAAATAATAACATGGGAGAGAGAGAGACAGCAATATGTATAGACATATGGACAGTCATACACCCGTCTCCCGTAACTTCTAATATATATATATATATATATATATATATATATATATATATATATATATATATATATATATATATATATATATAAGATCCCCAGTATATGTATTATATACATTAGAGAGTGACATAAAATAAGTGGAGGTACCATATAGAATCTTTTCATTCCTTCCTACATTTGAGAACCCCAAGACTCATTGTTAAAATGAAAATAGAATAAAAAGAATGCTGACCATAGGCCTGTTATCTCCTACAAATAGAAACTCTCGTAAAAACGTAATAATCTTGTGAAATCATCAACCATTTGAAGGTAAAAATCTGTACTAAAGGAACAGCTGCGAACTTTTTTCATTTGAAGATAACTCATTTGAACACTTTGATATAACGAATACGCAAGATTTCTTAAAATAATAAACAGTATCTGGTTTACAAGACAGGAGAATAGGAGGGTTTTGTCCCCCAAATTTGCCGTCTCTGTAAATCATACTTAATAATTTCATAAGATGTGCGTTATGCTTCTCACATAAGTTCGCCACTGCCCTTGGACCTGAATAGTGTTAACTGAATTTGTCATTTTTGAGCGGCGGGGCTATATAGTACAAAATCTACAGTTTAAAATATGATCTAATCCAATGTAGTGAGTTCGATGTTCTTTCATTGGGAACCGAACTTGGGACCATGTTCACCAAAGACACCGGAGCTAGAAACTAGCCTCGCGAGAATGCCTCGATAACATTGAAATATCTAATTTAGAAAATTAAATATTTCACACAATATAATGATTTTATATTATTCTCTCACCGCAAATTTTGATTTTTCTTTTACGAAGATAATAATGTCATTGGAATCACAAATTGGTGTATTTTTATTTGTATTTGTGTATACGTAAGTGCAAAGGTTACATAGTAAAATCGTGGTAATTTGCTTTAGAAATAAGCTTGAGAAGTGAACTTTGAAAATTGTATTTGTAAGCATAACGCGTCTGATAGTCTGCTGATATGAAAAATGGAAATAATCTATGATAATCCGTTTCTGAGTATGCTGACGCTTAATATATCATAAGTTGACGTTCGAGTTGAGTTGAGTTGATTTTGAGTTTAACGTCCCGTTCAGCAGCGAGGCTATATGAGACATGGACCTACTGATTAACGTGGAATCCGAACCACATGAGCTCCCACCGGGAATCGAACCCGGGTCAAGTTGACGTTCGATTATCAACCAAATCTGAAATCGGAGAACTAGGCTCCCAAGAAATAGAGTGACTATCTTCTGTACTATGTGTATTTTTAATCTTGAATTTCATCCTTGGCATGGTTTTGCGCCTCATATTGCCGTTTAAGCTTCAAGGCAATATGAGATTTCAGTCTACAGTTTAAAATGTGATTCGAATTAATATATAAATATACACACACCACTCTTAATGATCAAACCCAAAACTAAGCAAATATTATAAACATTATATGCTAACCACTCGTCAAAAAGGAGTTTTAAGTAGAAACTGAAGTTACAGCTCTACATTTCTTTATCACTGAGTCTTCATAGCATATTATATAATACTATAGTATCTTGTCATTGTTTCCTAGATTAAATGGGAGAAATATATTTACTGTGTGTCCGTCTGGGAGACATAAAATCTCAACAACTACTTGATGGATCACCGTCCAGGCTGTAGAGGGGATAAAGTTAGAAATCGAGTTAGTTGATACGAGATGATCAATCCAGTTGATTCCAAGATATGGACAATTAAAAGTCAGTTTTCCTTGTATTCTTTTATCGGAGAGGGGAGAAGTTAGGTTTACCTTTAAAAAAATGCTTAAAGATAGACTTATGACTTCAATGTAAGCAGCCCACACAACTCATTCGCTAGAAAGGTTGTCTAAGAGTCTGAGATTTACTAACGCCTGACTTTTAGGCAACCCTTTCTAGCGATTGAGTTGTGTAGGCTGCATACCTTTAAGGCATACGTCTATCTTCAAGCAGAATGGTTTACGAAAAATGTATTTTACAAAAATCGATTGACAAGGCAACACTGAAGTTTTGTAGTAAGTTTAATGGATAAGGGAAAATGTATTGTTGAGCTGTTAGAAAAGCCAAACTTAAATTTGTGTACTGTAACAAACCAAACGCCTTTATGTGATGTACTCAGTGACACCGCTATATGTTTTCATGTTTTGAGAATATACCGATATTGTTATATTTTGAAAATAGTAGTTATTAATTAATTACCTTAGTTTTTATATTCTTACTAATAGGAGAAAGTACATATAAATTTTTTAGAAAAATAGTTGAAAGGTATCAAGTGTTTTTATAATAATATTCGAGGGGGGGACACAGACGCATTGACAGGCAGAGTAGATATTATAGAAAACAGTTTTTTGGTTCGCAAATCAAACGCCTTGATAAAGATGAAAGAATCTGTAGAAAGAGGAAGTAAGAAGAAACAAGAGACATCTGCTGACTTAGTGTTGAACTACACAATCTCGTATAACGTAGAAACTTCACCGGAAATTATGCTGAAAAGTGAAAGTTCAACGATCGAGTAACTACTTTTCTCGTATTGATTGATCAAAGAACTGAAATATGAATTTTTATTAATTCGTGACTCCTTTTTGCGCTCTTTTATTGTTATTAATTGTTCATGATTCAAGTGTAAATTCGTCTCGCCTGCAAGTTGGTTAAATACATAAAGTCTGCTAAAGACACTGAATATGATGGCGCCTACAAATTGCAGTTTCAACCGATAGATATATATCGCTAGAGGATAATTGTATGCCATCTAATCGCGCAATGCATAACTTCTAAAGTTCTAGAATTATACATTTTTTTGTTTCAATAGTAAACAATAGGATATGGATAGCTATCGTAACTAGTAAAGACGTTAACAGACTTTGTAGAGATAATCGCTCTACTTGTCTTTTGCAATAGACAGAATTTTAAAAATTCGCTTTCACTCGAGAGTTATCATGTGGAGTAACGGACGTACTAACGTTACAATCTTATAATACCCACTAACGTGATTCTAACATTACAATCTTATAAGGTCCACTAACGTGATTCTAATAGCATTACAATCTTATAATACCCACTAACGTGATTCTAACATTACAATCTTATAAGGTCCACTAACGTGATTCTAATAGCATTACAATCTTATAATTCCCACTAACGTGGTCCTAATAACATTACAATCTTATAAGGTCCACTAACGTGATTCTAATAGCATTACAATCTTATAATACCCACTAACGTGATTCTAACATTACAATCTTATAAGGTCCACTAACGTGATTCTAATAGCATTACAATCTTATAATACCCACTAACGTGATTCTAACATTACAATCTTATAAGGTCCACTAACGTGATTCTAATAGCATTACAATCTTATAATACCCACTAACGTGATTCTAACATTACAATCTTATAAGGTCCACTAACGTGATTCTAATAGCATTACAATCTTATAATACCCACTAACGTGATTCTAACATTACAATCTTATAAGGTCCACTAACGTGATTCTAATAGCATTACAATCTTATAATTCCCTCTAACGTGGTCCTAATAACATTACAATCTTATAAGTCCCACTAGTGTGATCCTAATACCATTACAATCTTATAAGTTACATTAGCGTGATGCTGAAAAATAGATAAAGTAATTTATAACATGGTTGGAAGAGAAGGTAGTTACAACAAATACGAAAGGTGAAATTATTGGTTAGTTAATTATTTGTATTTAGTATAGTCTTTTTCATTATCGAGGCTATGAAAAACGAGATCTATAGTTTAAATTGAATTTGGACCACTTTTGTGCGTCTGATGGTCTCCCAGCTGGAATCAAACCCGGAGCTTCGTGCACCAAAGGCATATATATCATTACTAAAATCACCGTTTCGTTACCAAGTTCAGGGTTTGATTTTCGATGGTGCTGTTTCCGTTCGGATCACCTTAAAGCTGTAAGTTCCGTCTCATATATCCTTGGTGATGGAAAAGGAAGTTAAGCTAGAATAAATCATTATCGTTCCCTAAGCAAAAATTAAGGGTATGGCTTTTAATAGTTTTACGTTCTAATCATTACGTATGAAACTGTTAGTATCGAGTTGGGTCAAGTCAACTAACGTTGATTTATCTCCCCAATATGACACGGAGGAGGAATATAGAGTTAGGAGTTACTTTGAGCACTAAATTCTTTGCTTTTAACAATGGGTAGAACTCAAAACCTTTAGAGAGACTAGGGACATAGTGGCTTACTAGCCAATGTGATGTAGCCTAGCGGACTGACGATTGTGAGTTAAAACTTTATAAGGTTTCGCACAGAGCATAATAGGATTCTTAACTGTCCTCAATGTTTCTGTGTTCTTGTCCTAGTCGAGCTCTCATGTCCAGTGCTAGGGATCCCTGGTTCGACTCCTAGCCATATCAGTCTGTAGTGGATATCATAATGTCCGTGGATCTATTTCGAAGTTCTCCGTTTTACTTTCACATTTTCATTCCACTAATTATTTTCTAATCATTAACTTTTAATACTCTTCCAACTCTCTATGCCTACAGAGTATAACCGTTGGTCGTAAAACTGAAATATGCAGGGGTTGGACAAAAAAATCTTAAACGTTTGCAAAAGTGTGAAAATCATACCTAGTATGGTGAGGGGCCTCCTTTTGCGTCCAAAAGTGCTTGGATCCGACGTGGAATGGACGTATACAGCTTCTGAATCGTGGTGCGTGGAATTTTGTACCACTGTTCCTCCAAAACATGCTCCAGTTCCTTAAGGGATGCTGGTGGAAGGTAATGAGACCGAACACGCTTTTCTAACGAAGACCACAATTGCTCAATGATGTTCAAATCTGGTGATTGTGGGACCCAGGAAGGTGTGATAGCTCCTGGTTATGCTTCTCAAACCATGGTTTCACCGTTTTTGCAGCGTGACAGGGTGCCAAATCATCTTGGTAGATGCCATCACCATCAGGGGACAATATTTGGGCCATGGGTAGAACCTGGTCCCCCAAAATGGCCTCATACGCCTTAGCATTCATCATTCCATGCAGGGCTATGATGGGACCTGTAGAACACCACGATATCACTGCCCATACTGTAACAGAACCACCCCCATGACTTACAGTTGGGAGCAGATAGTCTGTATCATAGGTCTGTTACGGTGTTCTCCATACGTAAACATGACCGGTTGTTGGAAACAAGGTGAAGGTCGATTCATCGGACCACATTACTTGTTTCCACTGCTCATGAGTCCACGCCTTGTGGTCCATGCACCACTGGTTATGCCTCTTCGCATTTACTGCTATGACCAGGGGTTTGGCGATAGCGGCCCTGCCATGAATTTTCTTTTATGAAGTTCCCGTCGCACTGTTTTCGATGAAACCGAGTTCTGTAGGCCGGAATTGAGTTCAGACGTAATTTTCATTGCAGTGGTCCTCTTTTTAGCTGCTACAACCCGTTTTAATGCCTTTCAGTCCCTATCTGACAGGATCGTCTTTCGACCACTGTTGTACTTTGCAGTCGTCATTTGCCCATGAATTGTGTACGCCCTCGTGACATTGGACAAAGTGCCTTTCGATACCCCCACAATTTTCGCCACTGTTGCCACTGAAGCTCCAACCAGACGGGCACCAACGATCATGCCTCTTTGGAAGTCTGTCAGGTCGCCCATTTTACCGCATCACTTTAACACCACGGCACCCACAGGTGAACTGGTTACTGCTGACGGAAGGGGAAGGTCCACATGACACATTGAAAACAAAAAACTATTGTCAACCGCAAGACGTGTTGTACAGTGGAGGGCCAAACTTACGTGATCTGTACGAAGTGTTTTTAGATTTTTTTGTCTAGCCCCTGTACATCTAATTAGACTAGAAAGGTGTCTTATTTCTTTATACGTTGCAATTATTTCTATCTCTCTCCTTCAGGTTCTTTAAATTTGGCGTCGATTTTCGGCCTTCATTTTGTATATGAAGCGCTCAGAGCCAACAATGGAACAATGAACAAAGTTGTGAGAACGAGAGACGCTTAAGTATATGGAAAAAGTTAATATTTTTTTTTATATTGTAAGAGCTGTTTACAACATCTATATATATAAAAGAGAACGTACAATTTTTTGTCCGCTCATCACGCTAATACGGCTGAACCAATTTCTTTCATTTTTGGGGGGTTATTAGGATTTGGACCCTAGATGGTTTTTATCATAACACTTTAATTTTTAATTACCAGTGTCTTGAGATAATTGACCATTCAGGTGTCCATAACGTACAAATCCTTTGTTATTAGTTCATCATAGGTAAAAATAAACGTATTTATATGCAACCCGCATGACCGTGTCACTCGGCGGGTTAACATAAATGACAGGCGATATACAGCGGAAAATAGCTTGAATCTTCTGTTTAAAATTTTTTAATTGATTTGCTTATTTTTACAGACACTTTTACAATATGCCAGCACCGGGATGACCGCAGCGAAGCGGGGCGGGTTAACATAAATGACAGGCGATATAATGTTAAGATTTACTGCAATCTTCTATGGTTTTTATCATATCACTTGAAAGCGAAAAAGTAAAAATTATCTAAGTAACAAAGTTTATTGCGTTCCGGGGTGACCGCAGCGAAGCGGGGTGAACGCTGCTAGTCTGAACATAAATCTCTTATGCTCTCAAAAGCGCTTCAGATAGAGATCTTAAAAATGAAATATGCCCAAAATGACCAAAAGTGGACCTGAATCGGTTGTACACTGAACGTACCGTACAGGATAGTACCAATATCACTGGTGATCTCAGGCGATCTCCGGTTAAAATAGGCCTATTGATCAAGCGGAGGCTGTTTGATTTCAGTAATCGAATGAGAATCCGCATACTCTGCGTGGTGTGTCTGTTACACTGAGAAAAATCCATTATCCGGACAGCGGTATATTGTACAAATACAAGGATTCGTTATGTTTACTAAGGAAATCTGTACGGAGCGTACTTTATCCATATGCTACACAGCTACTGCCTTTAACGCGCTTGGATGTTATATCATGTCGCTGCAGGATGTCTGATATCTAACAATCTTCCGTATTTTATATACGTATACGTATGTTAAATACTTCAGCTATATGTTATATACGTCCATCTGTGTGTGAGGTCCTGACCGCCTATAGACACCTCTTTCTTGCACCATAGATGACGTCATGAAACAACTGTCGTATGCTTGCGAGCTGGTTTATAAACGAGGTTGTTTACAAACGGAAAAGAAGAGCGGAAGGAAAGAAGCCTGGGTAAGTGCAATAGTAAATTATCACTTTAGTTAAATATTCCATTAATTATATATTCCTTTAGTATAACTTGCTTTAATATAGTACTAAACAAGTAATGTGATTTATGACCACAATTCTTACTATTGTAACTCGTTAATGGTTGAGGAGAAAGAAATGGGTTAATCTGAATTTTGAGAAATCTTTGAATATTAATGTTTTGTAACTTTTTACATTTCAAGGTACGCAAAATGAATGTTATGTGTTTATTCTTTCCTTTTTATATGTGACGGTTTATTACTTGATGGAGATTTACTACAGGACTGCTTAACATAATTGCTAAGAAACCGTTTTCAGCGCGAACATTTTCTTGTGTAGTGAAGATTTAGGATTTAGATTTCTGGGCTTTCGGCATCAATGACCTTGTTAGCCCGTCACATGTGAGTTATGACGTCCCTCGGTGAGCACACTATCCGGGGAAAGGGAAGGAAGCAAACGGCCTGGGACCTATATGTTGGGTACTACCCGGCATTTGCCTGGTATGAAATGAGGAAAACCCAAGAAAGCCTCATTCAGGATGTCTGGACTTAAAAGCTTTTGATACTTTTTCGACCGAGTGCCCCTACCGGAATCGAACCTGGGTCCGCTCGTACCGAAGGCGAGAGCGTTAGCAACTACGCTACGCGGAGCCACTTGTGTCTAGGAAACCTATTTTTACTAGGATATTTGCAACAAAATTTATTTCCTTTCTTTGTTTATTTTTCTTTTTCTTTTTGTTTTTTAACAATAAAACAAAACATATTTTACAGCCTCACTGAAATTTAAAAACAGCAGTCAGGGAGAGCTCACGTTTAAGATTCTTTTTGTTTTGTTTTGTTTTGTTTTGTTTTGCTTGTTATGTTCTCTAGTTAACTAATGTTTGAGTTCCTGAGAATTACATTATTATTATTATTGTTTCATAATTTTCGAACCAAAAATTAGATGTTTTTCTTTTTTTCCTTGTGTTGACGTCATTGTGGCAAGTTGGGGTGTTTGTATCGTACCTTGGCATTAATTTGGTTACTAGCACATAGTTTCAAGGTCATAAGTTGTAGGCCGCTTGAAACAGCTATTACACAGTTGAGTGTCAGACGTTTGACTTGCAGCTTTCGTTACAGCGTCTAAATTGCAGTATTGGATTGCGTCCAGCTTCTATGGCTGGTAAAAAAGTTATATCGCTTTCGTAATATGGTAAGAAATACAATGTAACAGTTAGGTATAGTATATATGACTAGTTTAATTAGTCGGAAATTACTCTGTTTCCTTGTCTTATTCTTTCGATTATGTTTAAGTACTGTGTCTTCATAGTATTGTTTCACTATTTCTAGAAGGAATTAAGTATTAACGAAGTAAAGAATAAGCAGAAGCCCACTTTGACGTTTACTATTTCTCATACTTCATTGAGAATGTTTTGATCCCCAATTGCGCAAACTTCTAATATGTATGTGTGTTTCTTTTTGTTGTTGTTGTTGTTGTTCTAGTTTGTATGTGTGTTTCTTTTTGTTGTTGTTGTTGTTGCTTACACTGCTATAGATATGAGCTCCTTCATGGCTAAGCGGTTAGCGTACGCGCCTTTGGTGTGGGAAACCCGCGTTCGATTCCCGGCGGGAGTGGTTCGGAGTCCATGTTAATCAGTAAGTCCACGTCTCATACAGCCTCGTTGCAGAAAAGGATATTAAAATCAACTCAGCACTGCTTTACAGATGGAGTTGTTTGATTCAGGGTTCGAATGAAGCTTTTTACGGGAAGCAGGCACGTAGCCAAGGGGTGGGTCCAGACCCCCCCCCCTTCGGATCCAGAAATGAAAAATATTAAGGAAAGATGAAACAGAAAGAAACAGATGAATCAGCCTCAAAAATATAAAGCTACAATAAGCGTTTTGGTTACTCTTTCTTACGAGGAGCTTTGTGTGGAGGAAACGGGAGGGGGGGGGGCGGATCAAGTTGAAATTGGATATTATTATAACGGAGCATTCCGAATTCCATCTAGCTCCATGTTAACCGTATGCAGCGGCGCAAATCTGTCTTCAACATTGGGAGGGACGGGTAAGACAGTTCTCATAATTTTTTTAAGGATGTTCAAATTACTGTATGAAGTTGAAAAACAATGCTGCGGAGGATCAGGGGAGCAGAGTTGTCTTCAAAATTCTGAGGTGGGCAGATTTAAGGCTTATTCTGGGGTGGGGACATCAATTTCATCTTACTTTCCTTTGTGGCAATCGGACACAAATCATCACATTTCTCTCCAAAAAGCGCATTTCAAATCGGATTATTGAGGGGAAAGTCCCCCCCCAGTTCTAAGATTGGAGGGGACATGTCCTCATCCCCCCGGGACTTGCGCCAGTAACCCTATGGACTACAAATGACGATCGATAAACCGGTTCTTTCAGATAGCCTGTCAGAACTTAAGCAATGCCCAGAATTACCAATAATATGAACCATTTTGAATTTCGCGGCAACACTAATCCATTTTATAGGATGTCTTTACTCCAGAAAGAGATCTCGTTGCTATTCTTGACGGCATTGAACTAAGATAAGAGAAATAGAAAGAAGACGAGAAGAACCGAGTTCGAATGACCTTGGAAGACTATGTCTTTGTCAATACTTTTTTCTATTCTTTTACGCAAGATTTCTTCATAATTCTTTAATTAAAATACTTACTAACATATCCTCATTTTATTGTCCTAACAAATCAATATGGATATGTTGTCAGTAAAATAGTTTAGATTGATCGAACCCCTGGTGTGATAACCACAGTATTTCGTCACAGACCTTCCGTATTGCGAAATCGTGGCTACGTGCCTGCGGGGAGGGGGCGACTTTTCAGATATACAATCCAAGCCTTTTATTTCTCAGTGATGCAAGATATAATATATAGTATATAATATGTAAAATATGAAATGAGGGAACATATTTTCCCGGCAAGGGAGAAATTCTTTGGCGAGTTGGGGAAATTACTTGACGAGAGGGAAAATCTTCATCCTCCCGTTGATTCAAATCTTGATCGAAGATCATGCGAGTAGGATTCCATATTATGCTGTAGGTGTAGGTAGTACACAGTCTTGGCGCTGAATAGGACGCTAAGCTTCAAGCCAACCACATGTCTGTAATAACCTATTGCGATTGAATGGTAATGTAACGTAATGTACGATATGTGCATTTTCTAGATGCCATAAAATTATAATTTTAATTGAACATTCCACGATTATATACTTCAGGTTAAAGGAGTTTGATGATTAATTGAAGTGAATAATCGAGGCAGTGATTCTCAATCTTCTTGACTTACGACACACTTTAGTAAACCCCAATGACATCGATATATTTGTTTAGATTTTGGATTGCTTTCCAACAAGTCGAGCCGCGCCAAAGCTGTAGGCTTACTAAGTTAAGTGAACTGATCCTAATCTAAATCCATTGTTTTCGGGGGCGCAGAAATGGACAGTGACACTTCCGATACTATTTAAATCAAAATTCAGCCAAGCAACTTGGGGAGGGAAAGAGGGGAGACGGATCTTACAAATGATCGAAAATAACCGATATGAGAGAGCGTTTCGTAATAGTAAAAAAAGTGACTGACTAACGTAACATACATGTATTACTGGTTTTCTTATTTTCACCCAACGAAGCAGGTAATTAACGCTAGTACTAGGTATGTGTAGACTAAATGAGGTGATTTGCTTCGTGACCCTTCGAACAATGTACGAAGCGGATGCAAGCAGTTAGTACATGGAGTTAGCTTACCTAAATTTAGATTTCGCTTTCCGAAATCTTAATGGATGTATTAAGTGATTTCGTTACTTACACTCTTAATCTCTAAATACAAGGATTCAAAACACATTTTCGATTCCAAACTATGACTCTGCTAGACAAAGAAAGCATAGTCCAGTGTATGTTTTACTTCATTTTCATATACGTGCTCGTAGGTTTTCTCGGGGACTTGGTTTCCTCCCACTTTCTCATTTCACCAAATATTCCATAATCATTAACTTGCTTTAATCACCGACTCCCTTAGCCTAACAGCATAATAGTGGGACATTAAACTCAAAGACTTTATTTTTATTTTCAAGTAATTACTTTTCTCTCCCTTATTTATTTTTAATTTAATTTCTCTTTCAATTTCCCTCTTTTAGGAACATCAACATAATTTACAATTCTTTCTCATTATAATAACACTATTAAAAGTCCCATATGCAGCTCACCACGTTGGAACCCAGCGGAAACAGATGAACAACGAATATTGTCGAAAATATGCATTGCTTACAGCGGCGTAGCGAGCATTACAAGATTGGGAGGGGGATGAAACTTGAAATTGCCAAGTCTTGATTTTTATCTTTAAAAAATGTCAAGTCTTGATAAAAAAAATGCCAAGTGTTTCGAAAATCTTACAAACCCTATGAAAAACTATTACAGCAACCTTATTTTCATATTCGTTCCATTCCATGCCCCCCGTCTGAGACACGAATAAGATCAGCCCTTGTTCCGCTCTCGAGTCCAATTTAACATCTAACCTCAGGATCATTATCATCACCCACGAAGCACAACTGTTAATTTGATAACTCATGGCTATGTTAGGTAACCTCCGCCAGCTAATCTTCACGAGAACCTTTAAAGTTACAATCAGTTGTAGAAATGCATTTAAAAACGTAGAATAAGGTAGGTTATATTTACTGTTTGTGATGTAGAAGTGCCTAATTTACATATTAAACATTCAATTGAGGGGTTCAGTGAGAGACCAGGCTAACTTACATCCAGGTCAAGATTGAGATTTTGACGGAACAGCATACTAATGCCATTAATTGACCTTTGCCTCAACCACTTGTCTGTGTGGCTTGTCCTGAGACAGGGGCGGATCCAGGGAGGGTCTATCTCCCCCAAGAAGAGGAAACTTTGTGTATTTTAATATAAAATAAAACCTACCCAGAGTTGAATCTCTTAAAAGTAGCTCTATCTTGTAAGTAGTGGCATTACAACCCACCGCCCCCCAGTAGTCCATCCTGGATCCACCCCTGTTGTATACTAAACCAAACTATGAATATCAGTCGTATCCTTTGAAACGTGCTGTTTTCATTTGTTTCCTTTTCTTTCAGAAAGTTAAAATTGTCAGTTAGCCTAGTCTCTCGCTAAACTGTCAATTGTGACAAAACACACCAATAATTGTTGATGCCAACTAAAACATACATATCCAAAGCCTACAAAATATATCACATTATTTAAGTTTCTTTCTTTCTTTCTTTTTTTTTTTTTTTTTTCAAAATTGCTTGCAATGTTTTTCTTCGTGCCAAGCATCCGAATGTCATCTTGAATTCTGACCTCATTTCACTACAATTCTTTGAAGTGTAAGACTGCGCAGCTTTTTTTTTCCCTCTCTCTCGCTCTCTTCAGTCCTTCAGTCTCCCCCACTTTGATTTCATGATTTCGCACTCTGATGAAAAGTATTAAACACCAAAATGGAAAAGTACTAATATATAACCTCTCTTTTAGTAGCCCCTCCAACCACACGCCCGGGGCACGTGCCTTGCTTGCTCGCCCATAGCTCTGTGAGCTATATAAGTAAAATACAATGCGCGCGCATATGTAAACTTGGTGCCAGCTTTGATTCTCGCTGAGAGAGTATACATATAATGTTGGTTCGAATTCCATCAAAACCATAGGCTCATTTTTGTGTAACCTTGGTACTAAAGAAGACAGTAGACTTCAACAAATATTCCTGTCGGGCCTCGATGGCTCAGTGGTAGAGCGTTCACCTCTGGTGTTTGGGGTCTTTGGTTTGATCCCAGCTCGCGCCAAGTAAACTTTGTGGTGGACAAACACCGTGTGAGTGGGTTTTCTCGGGGTTCTCCCGTTTCCTCCCACTTTCTTCATTCCACCATTTCATTCATTATATCATCATCAGCGTCTCCTTTAGCCTAGCCGGTATACCCGTCATTATTGATACAACTATTATATACAGGATGCATCAGAAGTCCCTTGTCATCCTTTCTGAAAACTACAGGGATGTAGTTACATTGATTGCGAGATAAGAGATACACATTAGGCCCAGAGGGATACTTTCGGATTACATCACGCGGACGGTCGCCATCTTAGATTCGAAATTGTAATACGGACGATAAGTGGGTAGTGTGATACATGGCCATGCACTAAAATGTTCTGAGGATGTCAAATATGCAATCAGATATCATGTAACTTATTCTGGTGAAATGTTATTGGCAGTGAACCAAGTGAGACTATATGTAGTGGTATGTCATACCCTTCTTTTTTTTTTTTTCCAGTGATAGAGACATACCGTTTCTGGTTTTTTAGTGATCAAGATAAACCTTCACGGAAGAATAAATGCTAAATACCATTAATAAATCCCTTTTTTATACGTATTGACGAATAGCTTTGCACATAAAAAGATTTTATTTCTTATGTAGATTCTAAGTTGACAATACTGACATTTTTACCTTTTTCTACCTTTTGTTTGTAAAATGAGGTGTTTTCAAAGAAGTTCATCTAGTTTATATTTTGATGTGCCGTATTGAATTGTTTCTTTCGTATGTATGTATGTGTCGTCTTGTCTGAATTCTTATAAGCGTCGTATTTTGAGCATGGGCGGATTTAGGGGATTGCTGTGGGGGCAGATCTTACGGGAGTTTGAAATACCCCTCATTCGAGTGTGTGGTCCAGGAGTTTTCCCGCTGGAAATTGTTAATATTGAAAGTCGGTTTTTGAGCACTTTCGTGTATAATTCTCTGATACAAGGTAAGGGCTATTTTTATTTATTTTTTTCCAGAAAGTTGTTCACGATGGATGGATCAGTCTCCGTTTTTTCTCCGTAACTAAAAGAAGCTTTCCAGTGGTTTTCAGACATTATGTAAATAGAAATGCAATCTTGTAGGCTTCACACCTCACTGCATTTGAACATTTAGATAGCCGATATGTCGAGTCAAAATCGTAATAAAACACACCGCCTCTGATTTTTCCCACTTCGAACACATTTCCCTGTTATAGTCAGGGGTAAAAGCTAGGGGGAACGCGGGGGACGCAGTTCCCCACCTCGAAAAATATGTAGGACGTCCCCCAGATCCTAAAATGGTACAATGGGCAGAGATAGGCAGGAGGAACGGCGTGGAGTGATGCCGCTACCTACCGTCCCCCCACCTTTTCAGGTCCACTTTTACCCCTGGTTATAGTATATGTTCTACATGTTCCTACTGAGCAATAAACATTTGCAGAAGCTTCTTCCAATTGCTGTGGACACAAAGTAGGATATAGGGTCAAATTTGTGCACAGACGATGGCGATACTTTGTTCTAGATGATAAAAATTATGAATATTTACTGCACAAACCATAGCCTTAACTTTTCCACTTAGCTAGAAATTGAACAGCGTTAGGTCCGGTGATCGAGCAGCCATTCAACTGCCTCTCGTCGATCAACCCATGTTCTAGAAAATTGTTCAAGTAGTGACGCAATACGAATCCATAATGAAGAAAGCGCCATGGTGTTGAAAAAACTGCGAGAATGTACCATCCTCGGGCATCGCAGCTCGCAATATCTATCCCTGTACGAACGAGCGTGAGGTATTATTCCGCAGTTAATTTTATGGAATGAAAAAGTGACTGATTAGACGTATTCCTCATTTGTCTGCCAACAACATAATTAATTTTCTTTGCGCTGGTCATGTTGGAGGGGTCTTGCACGCGGGGTTGTCAGGTGACCAATTGTGCATGTTCTGCCTATTAACCTTCCCATTTACGTAGACGTCAGCTTCATCTGAAAAGAGTATTTGCATAAAAATGTTAACCATAATTACTCACTGCACTTGGCGATCAACATCGTTCTCGTGGAGATGTTGCTTCATTTGCACCTTGTACGGATGCACTTATACACGCGCAGACCCTATGACTCAACCCACATTGCATTAATAAATGACGTGTGCTCCTCTGGGGCCACATCGAGAAAGAAGTCAGCACTGCCGTAGGCGTTGCTTCATCTGTAGCTCTCTACGATCGTCCGCTACGACGTATGTTCACGAATGTGCCCGTCTCCTCAAATTTAGTTAATTACTGTGACACTGCAACATGTAACACAGTCACATTGTGGATGATTCTGTTTGCAATCGGTAACCACTGTACAGGCACTCCTCCCGCTCCACAGTTTGAATATTTCGATGCATTCCTCACGTGCTAACGGTATGGTTCTACATCTAGAAGAAAGAGGTAAATACAACGTTCAATTGGCAATAACTTTTCACCAAATTAAGCTCCATGGAATCTGATTGCATATTTGACATACTGAGAAAATTCTAGCCTGTGGCCATATATATATCACATTACTCACCAGTTTATAACAAACAAATTTAATCCAAAATGGCGGCCGTCTGTGAGAGTATTTCCAAACGGCCTAATGTGTATCACCCATCTCACATTCAATTAAACTACACCCGTGTAGAATTTAGAAAGGAACTTCGTATGATGTATACAGGGTGTTTCGAAAGTCCTCTGACGTTACAACAAAACGTAAGAGGAAAAACCATTTCTAAATATGTTGTTTTCATTCTAAAGTGAACACTTTTTAAATCGGAGGAGCCGTTTGGGCTGTACTCTTTATGCGCCCAATGTGGAATGAAAATGCAATGTTACCATTTACCTGGACCCACAACATATGTGAATGAAGTTACTGTTTGAAATGGGGGCTAGCCATCGACATGTTAGCGTAAAAATCAGTAACTTCATTCACTTATGTTGTGGGTCCAGGTAAATGGCAACGTTGCATTTTCATTTAACATTGGACGCATAAAGAGTGTACAGCCAAACGGCTCATCCGATTTTGAAAATTCCTTCAACTTACATTGGAAACATCATATTTGGAGACGGTTTCCCAATTACATTTTGTTGTAACTCTGATAATAATCGAGTTACTTAATGTAAGGGGACTTTTGAGACACCCTATATATCTTATGGAATATATGTTTGATGTCCCTATAACTGTAGATATAATTTAGTTTGTTTAAATTTACAAGTTATTACAAGTAGATTCTGACTTACATGCGTAAGAGTTTGTATGTAACTAACTAATAAATTCTATTTCATGAAATTTACATTGAAATATTTAACACAAAATCTTTTATATTCATGCTTAACTTAGTGACTTGGCTTTGGACTGCAACTGATTATTGTACCCCATTATTGCTTGAGAAGAAAACCGATGTCCGAATCTTCATTTGGAGAAACCAAAGAACTATTGGAATGCTGAGGATTGCAATCATTAATTTCTACACTTCAAGGTGCGTAAAGTATATCTAGGTATATTCTGTGTTTATTGTTATAATTACTATTACTATTATTGGGTTTAGAATCAATCAAGTACTTCATGATATTTTAGAGGGATCAAGATGGCTGCCAGATAGATAAATATTTGAGCGTCAGGCCCTTATTTCTTTTCAATTTTATATTTAATCAATGTCTATTCCCCCCCCCCCCTCATTATTCCACCAAATCGTATTCCAAGATCATCAATTTTCAATACTCATTTGTGACTGTCAGCATACATAGCATAACCGTAGGAAGTAAAACAAAGATTTATTTTTATTTTTCGTTTTCATGTCTTTTCTCCATAGCTGTGAAAAATAACGCCTTCAACATCATAAATTTGTATGCTACTTGCCTGCTTTCGAGCACAGTAATCAACTATTTGGACATTACGAAGCAAAGCAGGTCTACGTTGCAGTTAGCATACTTTTGAAAGGATGTGACATAATGATATTGGTGTTGCGATGTTCAGCCTAAACAGTGCAAGTAAATAAATCTGTAACAATTGTATTGGTGTTTAGCTTACATGTCCTCCAGACGGGCCATTTTTTTTTTTTTTTTTTTTTTTTACATCTTGTTACTTCTACTCTATATGAGGGGTCGCGGTAACTCAGTGGTGGAGCGTTCACCTCTGGTGCTTGGGGTCCTGGGTTCGATCCCAATCCCCGCCAAGTGAACTTTGTGGTGGACAAACACCGTGTGCGTGGGTTTTCTCGGGGTTGTCCCGTTTCCTCCCACTTTCTTGATTCCACCATTTCATTCATTACTCATCATCACCGTCTCCTTTAGCCTAACCGGCATAATCGTGGGACGTAAAACTCAAAGATTTCATTTCATTTCTACTCTATATGAAGTATATTCTGAGGTTGTGTTTTTGGGGACGTGGTAGCTCAGTGATGGAGCGTTCACCTCTCCTGCGTGGAGTTCCTGGATCGATCCCAGCACGTGCCAAATGGGCTTTGTGTTGGACAAACACTGTGTGTGGTTTTCTCGGGGTTTTCCCGTTTTCTCTCACAGTTTTCATTCTACTATTTCATTCATTCTCATGATTATAGTCTCCTTTAGCATACCCGGCAAAATCGTGGAACGTAAAACTCAAAGATTTCATTTCATATAAACTTTGGTGCAAAGTAACCCCATAGATGAAGATATTTTGCACCACATACAAAAAAGTATGTTCAATATACTAACATAATGTTTGTCTGCAATGTTTTCTCTCCTGTATTTATACATTTCACTTTTTACACAAAACTGCATGTGTAACGAATTTTTGTTACGAAATTCGAGACGAGACATAGCTCTTCCAATAGAAACAGATACAGTTTTCGAGACGAGACAACTTTCGCGACACCTTTGCGAGAGGTGACAGTCTCAAATCATTTCTCGTGCGTACCCCTAGCCCATATCGTGCGTTATCAAAAAGCATGTTAATGAGAAATAACAACATGTAAATACAATATAGGTAGTTAAAAACATTTTTGTTTTCATTCTTCACTAATGCATTATTATTAACCTCAGTATTTTATTGTCCATTCTTAATCTTAAGGTGATATATAATTAAGTTTTGAATTCGGTTAACTTATTTTGTTTCTCAAATTGTATTAAAAATGTATGTACAAACATGTTTATTTTCATTCTTGAGTGCTTAAAGTCACTATAGTTATTAAACATAGTAATTAATATTGTACTCTTAACGTTAAAATAATATACAGTTAACTTTTGAATTCAGTTAACATTTTTCTTACTGAAATTGCTTTAAAAAGTATGTAAAAACTTTTTTATTTTCTTTCTTGAGTGCCAAAAGTGATGCACAGTTATTAAGATTAGTACTTTATACTCTATTCTTAATTTTAAACTGATAAACAGTGCGTTTCTGAATAAATTATGTCAAGTTATTTGAGTGACGAACACTGGTACAAAACCCTAACTACCACTGGAACATTTCGATTTTGAGATGACTACTACCGGTGCAATACAAGGGATTTTAAAATATTGTTTTTCCTTCAACGGCTATTCGATTTTGAATTCTGACTACATGGTCATATATAGGAAGGATCACTGTCTCTTTCCAACTATGGTACAGCTCCGACCGATTCACGGTGCTCACAGAAGAGACAAAAGAGTATGTTTTCAACCTTAAAGTAACGACCACTGGTGTTTTTACCCTGGTATGCAAAAGTAAGTGGGTACCCCAATGGGGAAGAGGGGTACTATGCGGTACCTAATTTCTGCATTTTAGATATATGGAAATACATGTGTCTAAAATGTAAAGAACTGATATTTGTTTACCGAAAACTGCAACTCGGTAAGCCTTACGGATACCGAGACATGGGAAAATAAAGAGCGACACGATATGTATGTGGGGCTTGCATACTTGAAGGTACAATTTGGAAAATGAATTCAAATATGACTAACGGCTATCAAGATATTGTCAAATAAAGAGAGGACCAATACAGGTATGGGATTTTCGTATTAGATGATAAAATTTCCGAAACCGGTCATGGAAAGTTAATAAACACCAGTAGCAATTCCATCTTCAAGTAATTAGATATTTCCATGGGGTGTTAGAACATCTTACAGTCTACCAAGATTAAATTTTAAAAGCTTTTGAAAATATAACTTGACATTTGTAAAGAGTATTAGAAATATGTATTTACCTAAAACTTGCAGCTAGTACATCTAACATATAGAGAAACACCGTGAAATAAAAGAGTATGAGATGTTGAAACTTCGGAAAAATTATTGGTCCCAACAAAATTAAATAAGATGGTATTTCTATGGGTTAAGTAAGTACCTCAGTACAATTTCGATGGAAAGATTAGTTCTAGGTTTTCTTCAGGCAGTTCCAAAGGTTCATCGAGCTGTGTAAAAGAGTGAAAATTCCCTGTGAATATCTAATATAGTAACCAAAATATAACGAGTCATTTATTTTATGACGTAAAAATAGAGATCTTTAAGGATTTGTACTTCTGGGTCTTTGCTATAAGAAAGAAATTCAAAAACCTACTGTATATACCTTAATATGCAATTAAATCAGTGAGGACACAGTAACTTAGTGGTGGGGTGTGTACCTAGTATGTTTTGCAGAAACTACACTGGAGTATTCTCTTAATCCACAGAGATACGATCACACTTAACTGCCCATTTAATTTTAAAATGAAATTAAGGCAAGTGAATGTTGATGATAGAATTGATGGAGTGTAAAGGTGGGAGGAAAGGAGTACACCGAGAATACCCACGAATACAATGTCGACTACAAACTGACTTGGACACGGATCAAACCAGGGACCCAATACACCAAAGGTACGCACTCTACCACTAAGCCACCGTGCCTCCACCCATTTAATTGTCTATTAAGGTGTATACGGTAGTTTTCTGAAATTTCTTCTTCTTACAGCAAAGACTCAACAGTACAAATCCATGTGGGTCTCCATTTTTACGACCTCGTAAAATACATAATTACTTATATCTCGGTTGCTATATTAGATATTGACAAAGAATTTTCATTCTTTTTGTACGCTAGGAATTATCACGCTTGGATTTACCCGAAGAAAACTTCGAGCTGAATTAATCTTTCGATCGGAATTGCCCTGACGAGTGTGAGGTACTCACTTAACCCATATAAGTACCATCTTATTTAACTTTTGTTAAGATCAAAAGTTGTTTTATGAAATTTCAAGATCTAATACTCTTTTATTTCACGGTGTCTCTCTAGCTGTAAGATGTACTGGCTGGAAGTTTTGGGTAACTCTATTCTCTTTTCTAATACTCTTTACAAATGTCAAATTATATTTTCCAAAGCTTTTAAAACTTAATCTTTTTAGACCCATGATGTTCTAAAACCCCATGGAAATACCCAGTTACTTTAGGATGAAATTGCTACTGGTGCTTATTCAGATTTCATGATCGATTTCGGAAATTTCACCACCTAACACGAAAACCCCATAACTGTGTGGGTCCTCCCTTTATTTGACAATATCTTGATAGCCATTAGTCATATTTTCATTAATTTTCTAAACTACTGTCAAGTATGGAAGCCCCACATACCTATGGTGTTCCTATTTATTTCACCATATTTCGGTAACTGTTAAACATACCGACTTGCGGTTTCGGTAAACACACACCTGTAACGTTCTTTATAAGTTTATTAAGATATATTTTAGAATGTTTAGAAATGGGAGGTCTGCGAATGCCATAGTACCCGAAAACCCCCATAAGGACGTGTGTGTAGTGTATTGAATTGAAACTACTTTTGAGGTTGTTGATAGCCCTCAGTAATTACGTTTTCGAAACTGCACAATCTAGTACGCAAAACTCACACTTCTATGGTGTTGTCCTTTATTTTCCCATACCTCGGTATCCATAAGGCTTACCGAGTTGCGGTTTTCTGTACTAAACAGATATCAGTTCTTTACATTTTAGAGACATATATTTCCACATATCTAAAAATGCAGACATATTAGGTACCCCATGGTACCTCGAACGCCAGTGGGTACCCACTTACTTTTGCATAGTAATACATTTCGAGTTGTTCAGCATCAACAAACACTTTTTTTTAATTCATCATTTTTCTACCAGAAACCCAAAAGTCCATACCTGACCGAACAGATTTTGTCCATTTAATCTAAAAAATGTTAAATATTTTAAAATGTAACATTTTAAATATTTTTGGATTTTTGTTTCAGGTATTTCATGTATCAAAACAAAACCAGGATTCTGCATGAAAGACAGCGAAAAGAAGCAGTGTAATTTGTGGCTAAAAGCACGTCCTTTCTGAAGACAGACCCGATTGTATTTACATTCTTTTGTACAAATATGTAACCTTAATAAATATACTGCTCCGCAAATTATTTCTTTCTTCCATAAATTAGAATAAATGTATGTCTGTTTAAAGAAAATGTTTGTTAGTTAAAGGTCTTTTCAACTCTTTTTCTCTGTAAATAAGAACATTATACCTTGCAACATTTTTTTTTATCATTGTGCAATTCCGATTGGATAAAGTAAATCTGCACGAAGCACTATTATTTCAGTCATACATTAATAACTAATGTATTGTTCTGTGAATAAGGCAATGGTATAGTGAATATGTTTTAACATAAAATCTGTAACTCAGCTTTTCAGTAGTCAACTTTATTGAGAATCCGAAGAAAGAAAGAAAAAATGTTGGACTTAACGAATTTCAAAATTATTTTTGTTCGAATTCTGGACTAATCCAAATTATCCAGAGAAATCATTTATGTTGCTCTCTACAGATGTATCCTTTCTCCAAATCGTATGAAAAGGAGACTTCATACATCGCTATATTTTGTATGTACTGTTTCGTATTTATTTAATCACTTTGTACCTTTCTCTAGTGTTGACAAGGCCGCAAGTGTCAATCGAATAATTTAGTGTTTCACTCATGTAACCTTGTGACTAACGTACGTCCTGTCGGTATATATATGTTACTGGGTTCGGTTAGCGACAAACAATTTTTAGTGTTAAACAAATACAAAAATCTACACGCAATGAGATACGATGATCTCTGCCTCATAGACAATACCAAGCAACTAACGGTACTGAGTGTGGTTGAGTTTACTAGTGGTATTATCTGGCTAAAATCAATGTTCCGAGAGCTATACTTCTTTTTGTGCTCTGAATGCAAACTTTGATATAACCGTTTTAAATTATTGTACATCTATCTATCTATATAGCTATATCTATATCTATATATGTATATAATTGTAAACTAGAAACTTCCGAGTAATTCTGAGAATCATCGCTCTTTCTTTAAATAATGTATGAGACTATTACACTGCTCGTTACTTAAAATGTTGAACTAAGAAGGATACATCCAGGAAAGTCCAAATTTGCAGAATGTGTAGAGCAGGGAAGGATAAATATGTTTGGTCGATGGCTGCACAGCTTCTCATACCTGTGAACTCCGCCAGCTACAGTTGATGAGCTGTGGCATTGGATCGTAAGACGCATGGCTTACCATACCAGAAGAGAACATCCTCTCGATGTCTCGCTGTGTTACAGTCGTTCTGGTTGTCAATGTTGGGTCAGTTCTGCTCTGCTATCACCACGTTGTCACACAGCGAATACAGCGGTAAGTTTAACCCTTAACGTAGCAAGCCTAAGTCGTCAAAGTTGTTTACCAAGCTGGAGTCTTCTGGGGACCCCAAGTATTATTTTAATTTCTCAACATAGTATTGCAGAGGGTTACTCCAACTATTATTTTTTGGATGTCTAGAAGCATACTTAAGTTAAATGAACATTGTTGACGTCAAATATTATGTATATTTGAACACTATTCAGTTCTTCATACAATTTCATACTTGTGTGTTCGTAAATCTGAAACACAGGTTTAACAATGAAGTTTTTACATTTTGAAGTGTGTTTTTATTTTTTGTATTTTTTAAAGAAACGCATCGTTGATCTAATCATGTAATTGATATCTCAAAGGGTTGCAGGATACATATAAAAATCGAGAATAAATTGATTCTTATAATTGCGGCAGTATCACCAAATATCACTCTCTGGGGTCCCTAGAGTACCCCGCTTGGTATGTTAAAGGTTAAGCATATTCGACACTTACTATTAGATATCGGCTTGGGAACTTTGGCGTAGCTACCCTGTCTCCTTGAAGTTCCATTTTTAATGGGGAGTACTGTTTAGGAATCATCTTGTGAGGGAAAACGTTTTCAGCTGACACCATGTTTTTAATTATAGCTTCATTTAAAAAATAACTTATCTGTTAATTAAAATGTTCAGAGAAGTTATTTCTGGAAAATCCTATTCACGCCTCTTGTGGTAACAACTTCTGCATTTTGGAAGAGGATATTATTAAGGAAAAGAATGAGGTAAAGTCGTCTGTATATAGTACACACGGAAAAGAAAGTATTTGACAGTTGACAAATTTTCTTTTGCCAATAGCTCGGCAACAAATTAATTAATTTGGATCTTTTTGTTGTTATTCTTCGAATAGTTATAACTTGACAACCTGCCAAAGTCGGTACTCTGATAGGTTAATTTATTGTTGAGTTTTTAGGAAAACAAATTTTGTCAACTGAAGAATATTTTCTTTCGTGACTGTACAAGCAATGGATGATAACGGCTTAATAAATGACTGTACGTAAGTCTTTTTTGAGTTTGAACATAGGATTGTACATGGCTGTGAATTTTGCATTATTATTGAAGTGCTGCAACTAAGTTATTGCAAAAGGTATGATAAATTCTTACAGTAATATTGTCACATATTGATTTACTCTGTATGAAAACTAAAATAGTTTAACATATGGTTACCCTCCTTTGTGCCAATAATTTTAAAATTAACTCTTGTGCCACTTTTCAACACTTGGCTTTGCAGTAGCTTTCCAAAGAATTAGCAGGAAGTCCAAACTTACACCCTGCAGATAAATACATTTCTCTGGACAGTTTCACTGCTCCAAACTAAAATTTGAAAAGTGTAGTATTTTTAATTTTATTATTATTGGCACAAAGGAGATCAACCATATTTTAAGCTATTTTTGTTTCCATACAGAGAAAAACAATATGTGGCAACATTACAGTAAGAATGTATCATGCATTTCTCAGTATGTTGCAGCACTTCAATAATGGTGCACTATACGTACAATCTAGATCCTGAATATGTCCAATTCATATATTACAACAAGGCAATACGTATGCGATACAGGTAAAATCCGTATATTTCATATGGACAATCTACAAGCTACATACATCCAGTCCATACATTACATATGGCCAGCCTGTACGCGACATACGTGTAATCTATATGCCGCATGCAGACAGTCTGTAAGCTGCATATGTGCACTCTGTATGGTGCATACGGATATTCTGTATGCTGTATCGGGACAAGCTGTGTGCGACATAAGGAAAATCTGTATAATACATAGGTACAATACGTACACTGTATCTAGTCGTACGTACGGGGCACAAGTACAATATAGATGCTGTCTCGGGGTTGAACGCAAGAAACACACGTACAGAACGTATATTGCATACTTCTTGAAATTACGCTCCGTCCTGATAGTCAGTGAGTGTCGTCATTATTAACCCACATGCTACATACGATCCTGACGTCACAAAGCTAGATATTACCTCCGTATATACTTGTTACTGTAGATGACGTCACATGAATGACGTCATTGCACTTATGTAGACAGTACGTATAATACATACTTTTTCAGCTATACGTTTGCTGCAGGATGCTATATACGGTTGTACGTTAAGTCCAGAAACTACAGGAATTACGAATGTAACCTACGTTTTTAAGTATGCCACCTACATTTTTTTTTCTCAGTGTAGATGAACTTGAATGTGATTGCTGCCACAAGATCATGCTACATTTGGCAGTTTGTAACTTAATAAGTTGTCTTTGGAAACGGGGTGTAATACTTTGTATGTGTATAATATGCAATAAATAATTTGATGTAGGCTTACGGTCTTGTTCAAATAAAACATGGCAATGCAATTCTCTTTGGAAAGCTCAATATCCTTACTCTCTCCATAGATGGGATTAAATCAAGCCTCTTCTTGATCGGTTGAAATCTTTATTTCAAGCTAAAGTATAATATTAGACAATCCTATGTACGAATCCTAGAATAGTCTTTTAAAGGAAGCTGAAGAAGCAGTTTCCTTGATCAAGGTTCTACCTTTTTAGGCAAAAACCTCCTTCACTTATGAACAAACAATTTATTGGGCAATATAAACAAAGAAAATCAACACATGTCAAACAAAAACCAATAATATTCAAAGATCTGTTCGTTCAGCCATTCGCACAAATACGAAAGTCGTTTTCACATTAATATAGCATTTTTTAAGAGGGAGAATAAGCTTTAAAAGTCACAAATCTTAGAACGTGAGTGGAACGCGCCGGGCCCCGAAGCTACATTCGCATACATTAGCATTCATTCCACCTGACGAATAGGCAACCGGTGGTGCATGATAAATAATCCTTACTGCCTTAGCATCCAGATGAAATTCACGTGGTGAGCTGAAGAAGTACGCATAACGAAGACTAAATAGTAAATTATAAATTAGATAACATATACTTACTCTATCTCACATAAATATTTAAACAGGACATAATGATTTTATTGCCAATATTAATATAATATAATTCTTATTTTTACTAAGTATTTAGTAGTATAATACTCTGAAAGACTGTAGTAAAATTTCTAAAATTTCAATTAATTACTTAACAAAAGTGTTTCCATGACATCATGAAAGATAAAGAACAAATACTCATAAGACAAGGTTCTCCGCTTTGTTCAATGATAATGATCGATCGTTACTTTTATTTGTAGTATTTTTAATATCAATAGCCTAATTGTTTATTATAAAAGTAACCACAATCCTCGTGTTACATTTTATTTTAATTTTACAATAATTTTGTAGCAGTTGATTTGTCAGTAAATTGCTGTATTTTAATGGAATATTTACAGTGTGCTCATTTCGTTTCCAGAGTACTTATACAGTATTACCTTGGAATACGAACTTTCTTCGAGTTCCAAAATAAATATATCCCTTTTAGACTTAAAGTATCTGGAATAAACCGTTCCTGGGTTTTACAAACTTGAATTTTCATATTAATTTTAGCAGTGCATACCTACAATGAATTTTAGGATAAAATAAGTACCAATGTTACTATACTTGATTACAAATTTTCTTTTTAGGACCCGTGGTGAATTCACGAATGTAATTTTAGAGCCCATGGCATTTGTTTAAACTAGTTTTTACTAGGTGAAACCCGAAACTCCGATTCAAGTAGGGAACACGCGTTCTTGCTAGTAAAACCTAAAAGATGCTTTCTTCAGTAAGAACTAGTTGTTTTCGTTTTCTCACGTTTTAGTAGCTCCGAGCAAAAGCTGTTGAGTAGAAACTAATTTCAGAAGCAATAAACTTGCAGAAATAGGAAATAAATGTTTTTATTTATTTATTTATTTCATTGTATAGCTGTTGTGCTTAAAAGATGTGGTTAAGGTGGAATATTTACAGCTTCTGTTTTCTTCGTATCAATGTTCTGTGGCGAGTTTCGTTAGTTCATCATGACTGCAAATACTGTTGGAAGTTATGTTCCTGGGAAAAAAATGTTTCGTGATGAGTTGTTCAAAACAGAATACAAGGAGTCACATTATAACCTCTTGACACGAGAGAAGCATGCGTCAATTTATTGCAAGAGATTACAGAAGTAAAATCTGAAATGCGGAAAACTACTTTCCTAAACAGACATGCTAAAATATTTGACTTCATACAAATTTCTGGTGTGAAGAAATTGTATGAAGGACTGAGAGTTATGATGTATTGTATTACTTACCTGTGGAAGAGAGATATGATTTAGTATAAGCAGCCCATGTTGTTACTGGACGTGGAGGTAGAAATAGCCTTCGTAAAGAAACAGGTTAGAAACACAATAATAAGAGTGTTTTACAATTTTATTTTCAATATGTGAGGTGTGTAACACTAAAAAAAAATGTAAGAAGAAAAAGGGGTTTGGTACCTACAACAATTTTAGATAGTACGCTGAACCAATGTTGCCAGGTTGATTTATCTGATACGCAAGCCCAACAGGGATGAGACAGCTAATACCTCATGGTCTTACAAGACCATTTGACTAAACTTATCTATATTTTGTATCTTTATCTTATTTCTCTGGGATCAGTATAGAATAGAAAACAGGTACAAAGCATAAAATAAGCAGTGAAAATTACACAATTTGATTTCACTACAGCTTCCGAGACAACAACTCAACGACAAATGACCAAAGGACATGGGGAAACGTACGCACAAACTCACACGAAAAGATGCACCACACCTTATGATTTTAAAGCAGTGTTCGTATTCCAAGTTGTTCGAATTCTGGGCTATTTTAACTCCTGAGGCAATACTATACTTATTCGTATCTTAATAATCGGGTTGGTGTCAATGAAATTCTTACTTCACAATTGCAAGATTCCTGGTTCAAGCCTTGGTATCCACCTTGGATTTTCTTCACTTTTCTTGAAATAAATACTGAATGGTGTCTTCAATAGAGGAAATTAGAACATAAAACACCCGTCACTTGTTTATTTCCTTGGGATTAAAGTTCATTTTCATCAATGTGAAAGTTGAGCTTGCAGCAGCCGCAGTTGGGAAATCTAGGAATAATTTGGCAGTCAAATAATACTGTATACAATAATATATATGCTTTCTAAAAGTACTAGAGAGCTTTATCCTAAACGAAGGGAAAATCCCAACCTACACCTCCTCGCGGTATAAAGCGGGCAAAGTCTTTGGTAGCTAACACAGGTGGGGACCGACCGACTCCCGGGATAAGGAGTCAGCTTCTACCAAGTGCCAACAGCCTTCACAGAGGGCGGATGAGCGGGTGGAGGTCAGGGCACCTTCTTGTCCTTAGGAAGGGAAACTGTCCTAAAAGGTGGATAAACCACTAGATGGTCAACGGCATGGAGATGTGGAAAGGAAATGGGAATACTACCACATTATCTTTTTCCCAGAAGGGACGGAGGAGGAGAATAAATAAATATGATGGTTCTTCCTGAGGTAAAAAAAATCTGGAGGTATAATAGTCCTCCATTCGGATTTCCGAGTGGGGACTGCTCAGAGGAGAAAATAACAACGTTAATTTCAGCATAGGAACTTGGAACGTACGAACTCTACGATGTGAGGAAAAACTTGAAAATTTAAAAGTGGAAATGAACAAATGTAAAGTGGGCATAGTGGGCTTGAGTGAAGTGAGATGGTCAGGGAAAGATGAGATAATATCGGGAAATTACATAATATACCATTTGGGTGGCGATAAGGGCGAGAATGGTGTCACGATAGCAATGAAGAACGAAGTAGCAAAAGTGTAACAAAAGTGGAATGCTGCAGTGAACACTTTATGTTTGTAAAACTACAGTATATGCAAAATCAGTGGATATTGTGATAATACAAGTGTGTATGCCAACAACCGGCCATGATGATAATGGAGTAGAAGTAATGTATGATCAAATTAGTGAAATATTGCATCAGGAAGGAAGAGGTAAAGTCAACGCCGTAGTAATGGGACACTTCAACAGCGTATTAGAAGAAGGAGCTGAGAATGAGGTAGTGGGACCGTTTGGACTAGGTAGAAGAAACGAACGAGGTCATGTGCTTATCGATTTCTGTAGGCAACATGATCTGGTGGTCATGAACACGTGGTTTAAGAAAAAGAACAAGCTGTACACGTGGAAATATCTAGGAGACACGAAAAGCTACCAAATCGATTACATTCTTATGAAGCAACGTTTAAGGAATAGTGTACGAGACGTGAAGACACTGCCAGTAGCGGACATTGATTTGGATTACAATCTCTTGGTGGCGGAAGTGCAAACCTGGTTAAAGTCGATCAAGAAAAATGGGAAGAGAAATCGAAAATGGAACTTGAAGCGACTACGAAATATCGACGATGATGTGAAAGAAGAAATTGAAGAAAAATTCTGTGCAATGGGCGATGTGGTTGACAATATAGAGAATAGTTGGGGAAAAGTTAAACAGATACTACTTGACACACCTCCACAATAACATTGGCAGGATGGAAAGAGCACCGAGAAAACCATGGATAACTGAAGCAATGATTTAGAAGATGGAAGAACTCAGAAGGGCGAAAAACACGGACATCAATGAATACAGAAGGCTGAATAATGAATTGAGAAGAGAGACAGACAAAGCCAAAGAAAGGTACATGGAACATATGTGAAGAAATAATGGAACTTCAACGGCGCGGCAGATATGATCTGATGTACCAGAAAGCGCAAGAATTAGGAGGGAAAGCTAACAAAAGTATACGAACGTTCGGCATCGAAGATTAAGAAGGTAATGCAACCACTGACCATTAAAGAATCCTTAGAATTTGGGAGGAATACATAAAAGATCTGTATGATCAGAAGAACCACCCAAAGATATTGCGATCGAAGAAGAGGAACAGATGGATGATGATAAAAAAAGACCCAGTATATTGAAAAGTGAAGTAGTACAAGCAATCAACGACGTGCGAAGGAGAAAGGCTATTGGAGAAGACGACATAACAGTAGATTTGCTCAAGGGATTAGGAGACAACGCAATGAAAGTACTGACTTCACTTATAAACAAGATCTACCTGAGTGGAGAATGGCCAAAGGATTTTCTTGATGTTACAATGGTTGCATTGCCCAAGAAAAAGCAAGCAAAGAAGTGCAGCGATCACAGAACCATTAGCCTAATTTCCCATACTGGAAAGATCATTGCACGCATACTGAATAGGCGGCTGGAAAGTCAGATAGATGAGAGCTTAGAAGAAGATCAATTCGGATTCCAGAGAGGAAAAGGCACCAGAAATGCTATTGGATTGATGAGAATTATATTAGAAAGAATTCTTGATGTAAAGGAAGAGTTGTGCTTGTGTTTCATCGACTGGTGAAAAGCTTTGGACGAAACGTCTGAAAATACTTAAAGAAATCGGAGTCAACTGGAGAGATCGACGACTCATTCAAAACTTGTGCATAGGACAATGAGTGAAGCTGCGCTTGAATGAAGGAGAAACCAATAGTGTAGAGATTGGAAGAGGAGTCAGACAAGGATGTAGTTTATCGCCCCAATTATTGAACATTTACAGTGAATGTTTAATGAAGGAAGCATTAATGGGAATTGGAGATTTCAAGATTGGAGGGCAAATCACTAACAAGATCAGGTATGCAGACGATACAGTTATAATAGCTAAAACCGAAGGAGGACTACAGGAGATGATTGACAAAATAGTTGACACTGGAAAACTGTATGGAATGGAAATCAACATCGAAAATTTGAAAGTCATGAGAATATCCCGTTGAAACTCGACCTTACGTATCAGAGTGAACAAAGAGAACTTGAACAGGTCTATAATTTCAAGTATCTGGGAAGTATTTTGACGAGAGACGCCTACTACACCAAATAGATCAGATCAAAAATTGCCATAGCTAAAGAAGCATTCAACAAGAAAAGATCACTCTTAACTAGCAGGCTTAATATTGGACTTAAGGAGAAGTTGGTCAAGTCCTATATATGAAGCACTGGACTGTATGGTTCAGAGACTTGGACATTACGGAAGTTAGAGAGGAGATATTTGGAGAGCTTTGAAATGTGGTCTTGGAAGAAGATGGAGAAGATTAAATGGACAGAGAGAGCAACAAACGAAATTGTTTTAAAACAGATAGAAGAAAAGAGGACACTTGTAGCCACCATCCTTCGTAGAAAGGCCAATTGGATTGGACACATCTTGCAAAGAAATTGTCATCTTCACACCGTCATAGAAGGAAAAATGGAAGGGAAGCAAGGAATAGGAACAAGAAGAACACAGCTGATCGATGATTTGAAAGACAGGAGAAAATATTGGGAGTTAATCGTAGGACGTTAAACTGAAAGACTCCATTTCATTTTCATTTTTTTGATCAACAGGAGGCTATTGTTTGACATACGCTGCAATACAACCAGATTAACCGTATTGCCAAACCAACATAAAGTTGTAATTTTATCAGATTATTATATATTTCAAATATACAGTACATATTAAACGAAAACTTTCAATAGCACACTTGTTATGCAGTGTTGCAATCTAAAGACGCTACAATGTCACAAACACCGAAAAAGAACCAAGTTTGGGGGGTTTCTACACTGGTAATAACGTAACTTTGACAGACAGGGTACATAATGTATATGCAAGGTACTTTAAGTCAAATACTACCGTTATCATATGATGTATTTCGAACAAGGAGAAAGAAAGTTACAAGGAATAGAAAATTTGACTTCTTTAAAAGTAGTTTGTATTTCAAAAAAGTGTTTAGATAAGTATTACATTTATGCATGCCAATGCTTTTCAATAAGCATAAAGATCGTAATACTATTTACAGCAATTTGATATTTCAAACCATTTTGGAGATATGAAGAGAATGGTAAAAAATTGATATGTTGCTTATAATGGAATATTTGTTGAAACTTTTTAAAACAATTTTTTATTTACTTTCCTTCTAAAACACTATAATAATACTTTTTAGGAAGTGTAATTACAACTAATTCTCGGAATTATATAAATTTAAGCAGTGTTTCAAGCTTTACCAGTGTTTGCCACATTTCCAAAACTGTTTAAAATTTCAAATTACTGTAAACGGCATTATGATCTTTACATCTTTTGAAAACCATCTCTGTAATTGGATGAGGCGTTTCTCTAAACAGTTAAAAAAAAAAAAAGATTTTGAAAAAGTCAAATTTTAATTGCTTGCAACTTCGTTCCTATGTATTTGAAACCCATCATTTCATGAACATAACATTAGACACTAAAATACAGATTGAGACACCACCCTTGTATTTTTGAAATGGCTTGAGGAAAAATTACGAAAGTTTGGATGTGGGTAATTGGGTTGGGAGCATACCATATGGTGTCATTTGGCATCATGACGGGCATCTTGAAATCCTCTATTTTAAATTCAGGACCAATATTTCAAATGGGAAAGGGGCATGCGACAGAAGACTTTAGGGTAGAAGTTTACCAGAAATACGAATCTGGAGGTTTTTTTTTTTTTTTTTTTTTACCTAACTTCAATTAGTGATTTTTTTAAAAAATAAATATTGCATATTGCATCATGTAATGGATTTTGATTTGTCTTTTCAGATGATGTTACATGGCGTTCACCTGCCAAAAAAGGGTTGAAATTCTCCTCATCAGTGCGGAACGCAGTGCCAGAGCTATCGTTGATGAATTCAATGCCCAGCACCCAGAGAGGGACATTACACACACCATAGTGTCGCGTATTTTGCAGAAATTTAGAGTTTCTGGATCTGTACACAACAAATAACGCAGTGGACCTCCGAGGACTTCAACGGATGAGGCAACAGCAATGGAGTTGTAACATCCTTGGTGAAAAGCCCAAAACGCAGTACCAGACATTTAACTGCAGTTTCAGGTCCAAGTAAGAGATTGATACTTTGAGTGTAGCACACAAATATGTGGAATTTATACAAACTCCAACTGCAGTAATATCTAACGGAGGATGACCCAAATAGGAGAATGTAATTTGCAGAATGCTATGACGAAGTGTAAAGAGGATCACACTTCTTCTTTTAGTGAGTTGTTCAGTGATGAGGCTTTGTTTCATGCGAGCGGTGAGGTCATAAACAGAATCACCGCCATTGGTCAGACGCAAACCCAGCATGGACAGATGCCTCGAGGGTAATTGGTGCTCAAAAGGTGATGGTATGGTGTGGGATATGGAACATTCGTATCATCGGGCAGTTTGTCATCCAAGGAAACCTAAATCGGGACAGATATCTTGACATGCTGCAGGAAAAAGTGTTCCTATCACTGCTGAACCCAGAAGGTGACTTTCCTGCCATTTCTCAACAAGATGGTGCTCCTCTTTACTATGCACTATGTGTCAGAAGTCGTTGGATGCACAGTTCTTGGGCCATTGGATTGGTTGTTGCGAACCAATTGAGTGGCCACTCCGTTCGTCCGACCTGCCACCCTTAGACTTTTATCTGTGGGGTGATCTCAAAACACTTGTTCTCAAAAAATTACTGATCGACACCTTGAGCAACGAATCAGGCACGTTTGCGATTCTGTGACACCGAAAGTATTATTATGTATCCATCAGGACTGGAAAAATGTCTAGTATTATCTGTAGCACACAACGAGGAACACATAGAGCATATCTTGTAGAATCCCACATGCAATGTTTGCTTCACAAAATTTCATTACTGACTATAGTTAGGTGAAAAATAACTTCAGATTCGTATTTCTTATTAAATTCTAGCTTAAAATCATTTGTAGCATGCCCCTTTCCCATTTAAAATATTGTACTTAAATTCAAAATGGCGGATTTCAAGATGGCCACCATGATGTCATCTGGTGCGCCCCCACCCCAATCCCCCACATTCCAAGTTTCGTTATCTTTCCTCTAGCCACTTCAAATATAAAAGGGTGGTGCTGGACTTTTGCCTCACTTTGTACTTGAGAGGTGCATTGCCTCGTTTGTCTCACTTGCATTATTACTGCTGTAGACGTAAGCTAAATTTGGACGTTTGAGATACTGTAGGGCATTTACTTTGCAATACTGCGTAGCAAATGCGATAGGCTATTATAAGTTTTTGTTTGATGTGTTGATTTAATTAAATAACCTGACCTAGTGCTATTTGAACAAAAAAAAACTTTATGTTGAATTGGCAACACTGGTAATCTGATGGTAGGACAGAGTACATTAAACAATGTCCCCTTCTGATATTTTCATAGTACAAAATTTTTACGTCTTTCCTTTGTGTATGTGAGTGCGTCTGTCATCGGATTTTCGCATAAAGGCGAGTCACCTACGGCCACCATTTTTTTTTTTTTACATAAGTAGATCTTCACCAGGTCTAATTCTGTACGAAACCCCTTTTTATTTTCGGGATTGAACCATACGACCTGTAAGGTAGGCAATCCAAATGTTCTTCCTGTAATCTGGGTTCCATAATTTTCATACTTTAGACTTCTTTTGCACTAACCTTATTCTTCCAGTGTGAAGCTATTCCGAGGTAGAATAATACCAAAAGCATTGATCGTCGCTATATATTTTATGCATTTGTTTACTTTCAAAGATGTTGCATAAACATTATTCTCCCCTTGCGAAGAAATGGCATGGCAGCCAGTATTAAATATAACTTGTTTTTGTGTCCGCTGCGTCCATCAATGAACGATATTTGAGTCGAATTAATAATTCTCACGTCAATCATCACAGTAGAGTTACACTCAGATTTCCTTTGTGGGAGTACAGAGGTAATTTCATGTTTTCTCTTACTTTAGTGCTGAAAAGAGATGTTAAATTTTATACAGAGAAACATAATTACACTATGATGTGTGATTAGAGAAACTTTGTCATCTCTAGTGTGTGAGGTTCCTGACTCGATTTCCGCTCAAGTAAGTTTCAGGTGGAAAAACTCGTGTTCGTGGGTCTCCTCCGGGTAATCTCGTTTCCTTCCACATTCTCATTCCACCAATACTTCCACCATCATTCACTTGTCTTAATCATCCGTCTCCCTTAGCCTAAAAGGCACAAACGTGAGACGTAAAACAGGAAGATTTCATTACGTTCCATATCTAGACTCAGTCATTGATTCAGTGGCAAAAGAAGTACGTCTTTCGTAAGCAGTGATGTTACCATATTTAGTCGAGACGAGTCAAGAAGAGAAATACCTTTTTTTAAATTCGAGATGAGACGAGAAATATTACAATTCTCGTTGTTTTCGAGAGAAGACGAGAAATTTCACAACTTTCATTTAAGACACTAGTTCGTCCAAATCTTAAATCCCGAACACTTTTAGTGTTACGTGATTCCTAGTATAAAAAATATAAGGTAATTGTACCGTACAAACACAATGAAGAGCATTTAGAAACATTTAAGTCATTACACAATATACTAAAGTAATAAATGTGGTTTAAATGTAGATAGGATTAGGATTAGGAATTAGATTTCTCGGCTTTCGGTAACTATGGCCAAGTTTGCTAGTCACGTCTGATAGATGACGTCCCCCTGCAGTCACATTATCCGAGGAGGGAAGGAAGGAAGCGGCCTGGGACCTATATGGTAGGTACCATCCCGGCTTGATTGATTGATCGATTTTGAGTTTTACGTCCCGTTTAGCAGCGAGGCTATATGAGACGTGGACCTACTGATTAACGTGGAATCCGAACCACATGAGCTCCCGCCGGGAAAGGAACCCAGGTCTTCCGGGCCAAAGGCGCGTACACTAACCGCTTAGCCACGAAGGAGCACTGGTACCATCCCGGCATTTGCCTGGTGTGGATGAGGTAAACTTAGGAAAACTCACTCAAGATGGCTGGCCTGAAATAGTTTTTATACTTTTCAACCGAGTGTCTCCACTGGAAATCGAACCCGAGACCGCTCGTACCAAAGACTCCAATGCAGTTATATCTCACCTTTCGTGTGCCTCTTGTGACGTGGAAAGATACTGATAACTTTTAGATAAAATTAAGGGAGCAAACCAGAGCATAAAATTTGTGTACACAAATTTACGAAACGAGACTAGAAAAAAATTGAGACGAGACGAGATAAGCATTTTCGATAATCAAGACGAGACGAGAAAGAATTTTTCGAGAATCGAGATGAGGAAAGTTTTTTTCGACAAAATTTACTACACGACACGAGAAAACTTCGACGTCTCGTGTCGTGGGCAACATTATTACTGATAACAAGACCTACAGTTTAAAGTAGGGTCCGAAATCTGATATTTTCTCACTGAGAATCGAACCCAGCATCTTATGCATCAAGAAAAAGATACTCTCGTTAACTACTAGATCAGGGATGTGTTCAAGAGTAAAAAGCATAATAGTAGTGTCACAAGTAGTCAAGTAGTAGTGCAAAAAGTATAGCATAGGAGTAGTGTCACAAGGAGTCCAGAATAATATTTCCTTTTTAAAAATGAAATGTTTCAGTTTAACGTAACACAGTTATGTTCATTAGGCTAAGGGAGACGATGTTTAAGAGTCCCTATCACTGCGAAATTAAAATACCGCTAATTTTACAGTAATTATATGATATCTTCAAATAGATAAAATATAATCGAACAGTGGATCAAGACTTCCCTAGACGATGTTATTTTGCATGAGGTACCGTTATCACGAGTCACCTAGTAGCTTTCCGTTTGCAGTTATTTAGAAACGCGAAAATAAATGCCGATTTTCTATATGGCTGGAAATCGAAAGCAGATAAATGAGTCACGATAACGGTATCTCACGCAAAATAATATTGTCTAAGGCGCTCTTGCTTCACTTTTCGATTATATTTTATCTATTAGAAGATATCAAATAACTACTGTAAAATTAGCGGTATTTTAATTTCGCAGTGATGAGGCCTCTTAAGGCAAGTAAATGATGATGGAAGAATTGGCGTCGAGTACCTTAAAAAAATTAACGGAAACGATGTTGTCCACCACAAACTTACTTGACCACGTATCGAACCAAGGACCCCACGTATCAGAGATAAGCGCTCTACCATTAATAGTATTTCTCGTTCAGCTTCTGCATCGCTTCGTATTTGGTATTTTCATATATGACTGGCCATCAATTCTTGGTAAGAGAACAGTGAAAGTTCTTTTGGTGACCATCTATCTGAATTCGATGCATATCTCTTAAATTACGTGAATAATGCCAGTGCTTAGTATATAAATTGACTCAAGGAATGCTTGGCTACATTATACAGACTTTGCTTTGTATATATAAAGTTTGATATCATGTTCGACTGTAGATATGTTTCGTATAGCCTTGGACTTGAAAGAGAATGTTAAATCATCCAATAGATAAACAAAAAAATTGGTAGTTTATGTTAGTTCTTGTGTTTACTAGAGTGAACATAATTATGTAAAATCCCATGTAATCCGTCACTCTTGGAGGTAAAATAAAGTGGTGAGAAACGGCCTATATTGTGAGATTTGACCATGCTTGATGGTCTGTGCACCCATCAGTTATACCAGATTTAAGCCCCTATCGTGGTTCGGATGCCCTCGTTAATAAGTTCCGTCCTTTATAACCTCGGTGCTGGAAATAAAGACAAAACAAAAACACTCCAACTTAGAAATATACCTAGACATGGAACTTGAAGTATATGTAAATCCCTTTAGGAATCAAGTTTACGAAAACACTACCACAATTCCACAAACAAAATCTAATAGATATAAGATGGAGATTTAAAGCCACGTATGGTATAGGTTCCAATGTGAAATCTGAGTGATTTCTATAGTTATTTTATTCACTCAAGTATTACTCATCAAGTAGTAGACAAGCTACTAACAAAAACGTAGTTAGTGGCAGACGTCCACTTCCCATGGTCTTTACTCGAACTCCCGCTCCCAAACTTCATTGAAACTCTCACTCTCAGGACTCAATGAAATTCTTGCTCCAAGACCTTAATGAGATTTTGGCTCATTACATCTCGCATTCGCCAACATGGATCACAATCCAATTTCGGAATTAATGAAATTCTAGTTCACTCCAACAATGGTACTCTGAAACAACCCTAACAACAATGGAACTCCTTTGAACTTGAACTCGCCGATCTAATTAACCTCATGGTCACTCAAACTTGCACTCAGGGATCTCACTGGAACTCATCTTTACTCTCCGTCGTATTTGTCGATCTCAGGGAACTCACGTTTCTTCGAATTCGCAATCGACTACATCATTTAAGCTCTTGATCACTGACCTCAATAAACCTCTTGTGCTCCAACCTCAATGAAATAGGGCTTACTCTAATTCATGTACGCCAATTTCAATTCAATCTTTTGATTCTAATCTTAATAAAGAATGGAGGTGTAAGGGACGCACTCTTGTGAGTGCCCAAATGTCAACCTCATTTCCTCGTAGTCCTCGTAGTGCACCCTGGATGCTGCTTTCATTGTAATGCAGGCTAATGAAGCTTTGGTGACTGGTAACACCAGGATAAACATTTTATAATGAGAGGGGGAATGGGGATTATGTTTCTTGGGTTCGTTTTGTTTATGTCTGTCCCTTTTTGTGCAATTGTGTTGATCGTAACGAGTACAAATGGTCTCGATGTTCGACGTTCCCATTAAAAATTAAAAATAATAATATTATCGCTCCAACTCGCATTTTTCAAACCTCAATGGAACTCATGTTCGACCTAACTATAATCCACAATGTTAATGGAACTCTCGCTGGAGCTAATGAAATTCAGGCCCACTCCAACTCGCATTAGCCAACCGACTACTACCTCAAATTCTAACTGTCAAATTTCTATAGGCATCACATCTTTGATCCCACACTCACCGATCTCAGTGTAACATATGTCATAACTCTAATTCGCAACTTTTGCAGTTCTTAAAGAATTCGTGCTCATTCGAACTTGAATTCATTGACTTCGACTCCAATTGAACTCGCGCTTGCTCCCTTCAATCAAACTCGAACTTACGTTTTCCATCAATGTAACTTAAACTCGCTAACACCAGGAAAACTTTAACTTTATGATTGGCACTCATTGAGTTTATATTAAGTGCGAATTTCAATCTCGTGAGTTTGTACTTCTTCGATCGGGAGCAGAAATTGATATATCTTAAATACCGACATACATAGTAGTGCTCTTTAATGTTAATTAGTAGCATTGGTGTATAGTCAGCGACAATAGTTCTTTTCGTATGATAAAGTTGACTTTGGGAATAACGATGGTATTGCTTTAACGTACAGAAAATTACATTCTTTTTAATTTACTGAAAACTGTACTCGAATTGTCCTTCCGTTCCGAAGTTATTTACGGAACTAACTTTATCAAACGGAAAGACAATTAGTTTCCGTTGACTGTACAAGAACTTTTGTTGTTGACTGCACAAGACACGCTGGGCGGCCTCACCATGGATTTAACGGGGAACCAAGCGAATAGAAAGCGTGCATAGCTTACTAAACACTAAAACTCAGGCTACAAACTACTGATAAATGAATATAATTATTGTATGTTTTGACCGACACCTAATTATTCCAGTGCAATCTTTGTCATTTTTTTCACGCAAATTGGCAAGTAAAACATAAAAGTGAGTAGAGTGTGTGGTCATACCAAAAGCAAAAAAGAAAAGAAAAGAAAAAACTAAAGCGCTGCTCTCTTTCTTTTCTAAATCCGTACCTCGAAATATGATTTTCAACTTTCTGAATGATTTCTTCCAAACATAATATCAAAACACTATAGCCACGGATGTAAATACAGAATTTTGAAAAGAAGGCAAGTGTCCTTTTCTCTTAAGCAAGTCCGTACAGTAGACCTTACTAGTATTTATTCACATGACATGATACACACATACCATTTCATTTATGATGTGGGTTAAGAAATTTGAATGAATCATTACGATACGAAACGTCGGAGTTGTTTGAAAACACGGGAAATTTTCAAGAAGAGTTTACCGGTAAGAGAAGCATCGCTTGCCGTCAAAGCCGTGATATACAAAGTCCCCTTACACTGCAACTGCAAGAACAAAAACCGGAAAGAACGATACACGAAAATATTAAAACACAAAAGTTTTATTGCTTGTGATTATGGGAAACAACTACAGATTCTTACGTCAGAAAGGTCTCATTTAATAGTTTTTGTACTCTTGCTATGACCATTTCTATGAAGATGAAAATCGAATAAAATGTGTATATATGTATACGTGTGTGTGTGTTTGTGAAAATATTATGCAACAAAAATAGTATGTGGCTGCGGTTGCTCTGTGGTAGATTTCTTACCCCTGGTACGTGCGGTTCCTGGTTCAATCCCAACTCTAGCCAAGTTAGTTGTAGTGGACAAACACCAGGTGGTGTGGAATTTTCTCGAGGCTCTTCCGTTCTCTCCCAACTTATTCATTTCATCATTTCATTTATTATTACCATCACTGTCTCCCTTAGCCGTGGGGTATAATCGAGGGACGTTAAACTTTAAAAAAAAGTACAATGTATCCGTACTAAACCTTTTCCAGTGTACACTTTTAAGCGCATATACGTACATACTTACATATTTTAGTTTCTCTCTCTTTCTCTCTCTCTTTCTCTCTCTCTCTCTCTCTCTCTCTCCGTGTGTGTGTGTGTGTGTTTGTGTGCGGGCATGTGTGAGCGTGGGGAAGTAGAGAGAAAGGGGGCAAATGTGAAAAAAATGAGCGGAAGAGAAAAAACGGTGTCACTAAAAAAGAAAGGCATAAAAAGTTTTTTTAAAGTGAAAGGAACCAGGATGAAACATGACTATTTGAAGCAAAAAAAATCTCTTTTAAGGAGGTAGAAGAAGAGAAAAAAGAAGAAAAGAGATACTGACGGAAAGAAAAGAAAAGAAAAAACCGAAATGGTACTCACGTGTTGCAGGGTTTTTCCTGGGTTGTGGATTCAATTGCTTTCTCTTCATCACAACACAACTGGGGTTTTCGTCGAAACACAAGCAGTCCTTTCCAAGGGAGCCCTATGTCAAAGCACCGTTTGGACAAAGTACGTACAACGAAGATGGCGCGGGTGGAGGAGAAAGAAAGGGAGAGAAAGATTAAAAGGGAACAATGATTATAGTGAGAAGGAGAGAGACGGTCAGCTTACGGAAGAAACAAGAAAGCCCGATAGGTGCTAAATGGACTACAGTGTACCGTACACGAAATCAGGATATAAACAAACTTTAGTGTCATAGGCTATACATAGAAACAAACCTTCATACAAGATTCTTTTACTCAAACTATTTCAAATCAATGTTTTCTTTTTCTTAAAAAAATCTTCGCTTGTCATTTAAGGTATACACACCAACACATTTACACATAAATATGAGGCTTGTCATTGGCCACTGAAAATCAACAGGTTGAGGAAAGAGGCCCTTCCCCCCATAACATGTTTACGGCAGGTTGAAGAAATGAAGATAAATAAGAAAAAAACATGTTGGAGAAACAAAATTCAGTTACTAAAAGCAGACAGGCAATTGGTTAACATTTTCTGTACGAGGTGAGATTAAAAAAAGTTACTTCGAGAGGTATGATTTTTAATGTGTAACGTGTATGTGTTCTTTTATGTATTTTTAAAAGATGTATGGTTTTATGTGTGATGTAGTAAGTAAATGATTGGTTTTATGTAAGTTACACCCTTTAAACTTGATATTTCTTTTAGTGTTAGGAGAAAAACAGATAAATCATATCTGAAAGAGAAAGAAAAAAATGTTTTTGTACATAAAAATAAATAAACAAATCTGAAAGAGAGAGGAGATAATTCATTACTTCACTTAAAGAAACACGCTCTATAATACAAATGAAATGAAATCTTCAAGTTTTACGTCCCACGGTTATGCCGGTTAGACCATATGAGACACTTTTATAATCTTTAAAAGAAATCTTCAAATAATAATTTCTCTTTGTCGTGTAAAAAAAAAAAAAAAAAAAAGTTTCTCCTTTTCGTTTCTCCGTTCGTACACAAAAGAGACATCCACCACGCAACAATTCATTACCACATAAGTATGTATACGCAAGGAAATGTTGCACTAAATTCGCTGAAGATGTTGACAGCTATAAAGAAACACTAATATATTAGGAAAAATGACTATATTTTTATCTTATCGAAGTACGAACACTTTAAAAAGAAACATAAACGACACACACAAAGACACAACTTTTTTTTCCTTCTATAATTCTCACTTAACACTTAACACTGCACATAAAAATAATAACAAAAATGTTCATCATTATTTCATAATTAAAAATAAAACCATTGCACTGTAAAAAAAATACTGTGTAAGTATGTATGTACTACAACATATTATTATTAATTTGTGTAATAAAGATATTATAAGGAATATTTGGTTTGTGTTTCAACAGCACTGTATCTTGGTTTAAGAGGAAAAAAAAAAGTACTCTTTAAATTAAGGTTTCACTCCTTCTGCTGGCAGCTCTGCAGTGAGAGTGTGGTGTGATGAAAATTGAGTCCAGAAACGAAAAGACAAAACTGCAAAAGAATTAAGTTTGTCGACAGATAGAAAGAAAGCAAGAAAGCAAGAAAGAAAGAAAGAAAGAAAGAAAGATTGGGGGAGGGGCAGAAGAGAAAAGACTTTAGTAGGGTTGGAAGGGAAACGAAGATGTCTAGAAGAGAGCGGGTTAAAACGAGAGAGAGAGAGAGAGAGAGTAACGAATCAGCAAATTAAAAAAAAGGAAGCTTACAGCGCGCATGTCATAATTTGCCTACTTTTTTTGGTCCTTTTTAATGTCTTTTTTTTTTTACTTTCGTACTTTCATTTACTACTCTTTTCTATTTATCTCTCTTTCTCTCTTATTCATTATCTTTTCTGCTTTCCCTCTCCCCTTTCTTTTTTCCTTGACACGCTTTTCTTTATTCATGATGAGGTTTTAGTTTAAAGACATACACACTCTCACCATAGAACTTATTGAGCGTACTGGGAGAGGGTGGGTTGTATTGTAGCGGGTGGATGAAATAAAGGAGACTGTATTTTTCTTTCTTTCTTTCTTTCCAGAATAGGACAAATTACAACAGACACATATACTTCTTTAAAAAACACAATGTTAAAATAGAATATAATGATTCGAAACCACTAGTTTCTTAAATAAGAATTAGCACCTTACTCTATTATAATAATAAGATAATTAGAATAAGATGAAACTAAATAGATAAACGTATTGAACGATGTTTTTGGCTTCTTTCCTCGTGGAAAATGCTCTTGTGCCTTGAATAATGAAATTATATTGCATACTATCAGTAGAATGTAATAAGCTTAGGTACTATCCCGTTTAAACTTTATTCAGGCTTTTGGATTAGCTTCTGTCCCGTTTAAACTTTATTCAACCTTTTGGATTATCTACTGTTCCGTTTAAACTTTATTCAGCCTTTTGGATTGTCTACTGTCCTGTTTAAACTTTATTCAGCCTTTTGGATTACCTCCTGTCCCATTTAAACTTTATTCAGCCTATTGGATTAGCTCCTGTCCCGTTTAAACTTTATTCAGCCTTTTGGATTATCTACTGTCCCGTATAAACTTTATTCAACCTTTTGGATTAAAAGAAATAGTCATATCGCATAGACTAGAATATCATTAAAGTTTTGGACTTTTTGTGCTTAACATCGAGGCTATGAAGAGCATTACTTACTACTCAAGTGGGTTCCGAACTATGACCCAGAAATGAAATCCAGTTCAGATGGTGGGCAAGATCAACCCTCAGAGTATAGGCAGTTTCTCAACACACTATTTCGCTTTCAATACAGGTGAATTACAGGACCTCAACGCCGTCCCTGGCCAAAGATTCTTTTTTAAAAAAAAAAAGTTTGTACAAAAGTTCATTTAAGTGTCTTTTACTTTTGTAATTAAATTCAAGATTTATCCTTTTTCGGAAAATTTTCGTTTTAGGTGGTTACTAGCATACATCTTGAACAGGTACTAAATTTTCTTTTTAATGGAATTTTTAGTACAAAGTTAAAAGCAATAATCCCCAAACACGTTTTTTCCCCCTTAAAGGTGTCTTTGTATTGGACTAGACCATATATAGTGTGAAGAACAATTGGCATCAGTTTCGTGACTTTTTAGTAATTTTATTAGCCGGGCTTCGAGCTGGAGATCTGAAATCAAATTTGATATTCAGCATAGATAGGATAAAGAAGTATCATATAAAACTATTGACGCTGTATTCTACGTATTAATTATTAAATGTAACTCGTTGGTGCTGTATCTTAGATATCAACTGCTAAATGTAACTTATATATGGCATTTTATTCTGATACCAAGTACTAGATATTTGACACTTTATCCTAGATACCAACTACTAAATATTATTTTAAATTCTAGATATCAAGTACGAGAATTAACTTACATATGTCGCTTTATGCTAAATATCAACTACTAGATATAACATATATGGTGATATATTCTAGATATCACTTACCAGTTTTTTGGTACAGTCAATCTTAACAGAAAGCTAGGATTGGCTGATTGTATCCTTGATATAAGTCAAGGTATAATTCGTATTTATGAAGATTATTATAAAATTTGTAGTAACTCTTCTTAAAATATAATTCAATATGAGTAAGATTATGGTCCCATTTTATTTGATTTGGTTTTAGCGCCCTTTTCAGCAGTGAGACTATATGAGACATGGATTTAGAGCTTAACGTGGAACCTGAACCACATGAGCTCCTGCTAGGAATCGATCTCAGGTCTCCCTGCCAAAGGCACTTTCGCTAACCCCTTAGCCACGAGGGAGCTCACGGTCTCATTATAGAGAGATGAATTAATGCCCTCCTACAATCTAATATATATATATATATATATATATATATATATATATATATATATATATATATATATAGTCCTAAAACCGCACTCCTGATAGAGGATGAATAAAGGGCTGTAACTTCTCCTGGAGGGACAAGCATCAAAATTTGGATTTCCTAGAAAAATATGAAGCTGAGCTCCCTATTAAAATGTCAAATATGAAATTTGGACCCCTTTAAAATGTAAAACCTTAAATGAATATTTTTCTTACTTCTAAGAGCCCAATTGGGCATACTGAAGTAGGGTCTAAATTACATTTATACTTCATCTTAGGGAAATATATTTTCTTCAGATTATGGAGAAGAAGCTATTTGTTAGTTCTTTCGCAAAATGATATGGTGGGTCCATTTCAGCTTCACAAGTAAACGGAACAATATTTGACAATATCAAGGCTTAAGAAATAGTTATAGCCATATCATGTATACTAGAATACAATTAAAGTTTTTCATTTTCTGTATTTTGCATATTTATACAATACCGGAGTTATGCAGAAAACTACGAACTATTAAAGTGAGTTCATTTACACATTTATATTCATACCGTATCATATACAGTAAGAAAAGTTTTATCTTGAAATGGATCTTCCCAGAAGTAAAAGTGAGGGGGGACGCTAGCAGACGTCGTTCCCCCACTTCCAATAAAGTATATATGGCGTCTTCCCACTTTCAAAAAAAAAAATTACAGTGGGCAAAGATAGGCACAGGGGACGATATGACGTCAAGCGTCCCCCTACCTTTTCAGTTCCACTTTTACACCTGGACCTTAATCGAGCTCCCTTAATCGAACCTCCCCCTGCCCTCACAAGTTACGACCCTGGGTGAAAGATTTGCAAGAAAATTTGCAAAAAAGAAAAAAAAATCTGATTTGTTAAGTGCGCATGTAATGTATTCCGGAGCCACACAAGAAAAAACGTATATCAGATGTAGCCAACTCATAGTACAACACCAGTCACTTTTCTATGTATAGTCTTAAAAAATGGTATTAAAACTCAATCCTAACCGCTGCGTGCTTCTCATTGTTTCTGTCACTTCGTTGTAGTTTTTACCAGTTACTTAGGTTATCTTTCTTCTCTCTTTTAAATGGTTTAATGTAGTTAGTGACTTTGCACATAACACTAAGAGTCAGCTTGACCCTAAGTACACCAGTGGCTAGCACTCACGCCTTTGATTCAGGGTATGCCGGATTCGATTTCCGGTGTGAGTGCACTAAACACATTACGATGGTTCGGATTCGGTCTTCAAACTATAGTTTCACTATAGTCTCGCTGCAGAAAATGAGCATTAAACTTTCACCAATACTAGGTACACGTGCCATAGGTTGATCACAATTGGATCAAATTTATGGTGGTTTTCTTCTTTTTTGACATTTTTTTCCCTAGTTATGTCGAATAAGGTTACGCTCACTGTGAGGAATGGTTGAGTAAGGATCATTGGCTTAATATTTTTCTCAAGCATTCAATTGTTTTCTGCCACAAGACAATGTAAACTGACCCATTATCAGAGTCAGAAGCAATGTACAAAGAATTTCGTCAAACAGTGAGGTGTTCAAGAGCCTAAACTCACATCGGATTCCCCCCTTTGCATACGAAACTGATCAGAATATCAGTTCTAAATGTTATTATTCTGACTTTCTAGATTGGAGATTACTAACTCTTAATTCAAGCATTTCCCATTAGCTCACGATGCTAAAAGAATACCGAAAGTTCTATGAACCTACGAGGCATTGAGGCACTAGGTAATAATTATTCTACTACCCGTGAGTAATTTATTTTTATTAATAAAAATTAATCTCGAATATCGACAACGTTATTTAAATGATATCTACAACAATCGTTAGATGTCTACACACTAATAAATACTGCAAAGATATACTATACAAGGATCTGTACGTACCAGGCTATTTTAAGCCACAAGGTTTTAAAATTGTTAAGCTTGTTCACAAATTATCTTGAATTTTTTTTAAAAAATACCATATTGCGCACTTTATAACTGATCCTTTCCAGACTTATGACTCTTTAAGTATGATTTTTTTTTGGGGGGGGATACAACTATACATTCAGTGTCCCAAGAATAGTAAATTCCATCCCTGCTCTTATTTGTAACTTCACCAGCTGTTCTCATACATAATAATACATCTATCATGATGTTTGCCAGCGTTATTGTCGAGTTGCCTGCTTCGTCCGCTGGTCTTCTCGCTGAGTGGCTAGTTGTTACATCCACCAACAGATGTCAGCAGGGGACAGGCAGGAAACTGAATTGATTTCGGTCTCAAAACGTGCAAACACTTCTTTTCTTCCCCAGTTGCAAGACAAAGAAGCAAAGTGAAAAAGTAGTGACACTCAAAGAAAATTATGGAATGTCTACACTATATATATATTTTTAAAAAAATATATTTTTTTTTAAACTGTCGTAAAAACAAATTGCCATTGTTTAACAACTGCAGCCGCCAAGATTTACTTCTCGCTAAATTTTGAAAGTGAAGAATGTAATTAACATTAAATGTTTATCTTCCAAAAAATTGCAAGTATAATATCCAGAATGAATTTAAGAATTTATACTGTCAATTTGCTACAAACCGAGTAAGGAAATAAATCACAGGAATATCATCGAAAATGTAGAACTACTGCTTACAAATTTCCTCACATGATGTCGCCACATACTGGATCACAAATGTGAATGAAGGCACTAATGTGCCGTTTCATCGTGTGGAGACAGCGAAAACAGCCATTAAAACGAAGAATGAATGTATCTGTATGCTTTGGTGATAGAAAAAAATTGCACTTAGTGAAAATAAGAAAGATAAAGAAAGGAAAGAAGAGAAAGAGAGAGGAAAGAAAATAATTGTTTCAGTTTCTTTTTAGAATCAATCAATGCATTTCATTATAGATATGGAGCAAATTGCACACAAGGGTAAAATGATCCGCAAGACAGCAAATATACGGCGGAATAATAGTAACTCTTTAGCGAAACGAGCTTTCTACTACACACACACACACACACAAACCTATTTTTCTTCCGAAAAAAAAAAAAAAAAACGGGAGATTTTGTCTGGTAGCGTTCAAAACGGGAGTAGGTGGCTCTGTGGCGGACGGTAAAGGCAGATCGTTTCTTTAAAGAAAAAGCACACAAAAACAGTTAGGTTAAGGTAAGCGGTTAGGTCTTACGACGCCATAAATCCACTTTTACCTTGTGATTAATCGGAAACATTTCTTCAGACAATAGTTCAAGCGCATTGGAACAATTCCGTTTTTCATGCGGACTAGAAAGACAGAGACAGACAGAGAGAGAGAGAGAGAGAGAGAGAGAGAGAGAGAGAGAGAGAGAGAGAGAGAGATGGATGGATGGGGGGAACAGGGAGGGGGAAGGAAGGGTCCTTCCATCTACTGCTATGCCGAAACGGTTACGACGCTGGTAGATGCTACTGATATGGTAGACATTTGTCATACTGTCCCAGAACTATTACGCATAGAGCAGCTGAGTAAAAGAGCTACATAAATCGTACCATATATATCCTCACAACAGTAGTGAATTGGGCTGAAAAATTAAAAAAGAAAAGAAAGAAAGAAAGAAAGAGGGCCAAGGAAGAAAATGGTGATGTTCTATTTCGGAGACGATGGAAACGAAGGAAAGAGGGTGAATATTCTCCTATTCCAGAAGGAAAATAAAAGCTGCGAAAAATGGATATTCACAGAAGAGAAAAGAATATAACAAAAAGAAATTGAAGATTGAAAAGGGGCGAAAGAAACGGGGGAAAATGCAAGAATTATGTTAGTATAGAGTAATTTTCATTGTTATGGTCATGATCAATAATTTCGAGAAAAAATATATAAAGTATTTCTCATGTTTATTTGCTCGATCAATTACAGAATTAGTTATTAGTTGGATTATTATTTATCAATTAAAAATATCTGTTTGTATAGAGTTGGACAAGTGACGAGACGTGATAGAATTTTCGTGTCGAGATTCCAGACGATACAGAGATCTTTCAATAGAAGCAGGTAAATTTTTCGAGTCAAGACATCACTTTCACAATGCATTTTCGAGAGGAGAAAGCCTCAACCGTTGGCTCGTATGTATCCACACTGCCTCGACTATTTATAGTTCCAGAAAGCCCTACTCGGTTTGATTATTTGATTTTGGTTTTACACACCAAGTTTATATATGTGTATCAATACCTAATTTAATATGGCATCCAGATTCCATTAACTTCTAACTGTAGAGTCTAATATTACTGTTGCAGATGCGAAAAGAGATACTGCGGATGTGAACTTAGATACTGCGAATCGGATAGAGTCATTGTGGATGCGGATATAGATACTGCGAATGTATCCGGGCAGACCTCTAACTGAGAAGTTAGGGTAGACATAAGTTCAATGTCACTGGAACATAAGCCATGCAAAGGATCCTGCCCCCTAACAACAATTCCTCATATAGGCTAAGGGTAGTTGCAAAAGTTCAATAGAAAAATACCTTGTAACAACTAACATAGTGGAAAGTGCATTCTCCATAGCCAATAATTTGCTGTTACTTGTAGACCAGTTTCAACGTAGCACTTTCAATCGCAATGTTTTACTTCTTTCGTAAAGGTTACGTTGGCAAATGCTCGAACAATTGGCCAATTAACAACGTAGGGCCAATTTTGGAAGTTGGCTAAGCCCACTGTTTTCCACTGTCGTGCCAACTATTTGTACTGCTGGGCTTTGTGATAATTCAACCTATACAGGACTCAAGGACAAGATATCAGTATGGATTATTCTCGATCATCTAAAGCCTCTCTTTCCCCATACGTGTGACAACTCGGCTTTCTCAGACATATTCACTAATCATTAGCAGAACTCCTCGTAAATAAATACTTAACGTACACGTCTTCAGCATGAGAGACTCGGGTTCAATTCTAGGCGGAAGCTCATGTAGTTCTGAGTGTACGTTAATATAGCCTTGTTCCTGAAAGATACGCTTTTTAATCTAAACAACCACCTAATCATTAGCACTGTATTCTTAGGTATTTGGCAACTAATATCGAAAAAATTAAAATTGAAAAATAAAAGCCTATTGAAATTTTCTACACATGAAAGTTGGTTGCTTACTTGCGAAATTAAACATACAATGAATATTACCAAAAATGTCTTTTAAAACCTAACTAAAAGAAGCTGAATTGAAAGGGGTCAATATTGCTATTAGCACAGCATAAATTGTATAACAAAAAAATAAAATTCGAATGGAAGTATTTTTTTTTTAAAAAAAATAGATTTTACGCAGATATGCTCTAAAATGCAATATACATTGTACTTCTAATGTAATGAGTCATAAGTTAAAAATTCTGATACTGTATCTTCATAATATGCTTAATGTGTTGTACTAAACCTATATGAAGTTTTCGCTAAGCCTGTTTCAAACAGTATTTTGAGAAATCATCAACACAATTGAAAGAGAGACATTTAAATACAGTTACAGTATATCTATTCAGTATGTGAGTAGGTCAAACAGTTGAGTTTAGAAATACAGAAGAAAAGTTTTTGAGAACATTCATTGATGTGATTGTTTCGGGGGCACAGTGTTCAAGAATAAATAAATAAATAAATAAATAAATAAATAAATAAATAAATAGAAACTACACCATTGTACTGATGGAAAATCTAATTGAGTTAGTTCACAAGCCTACCAAGTAAACATAATATTAATCTTTTGTACTGAAGTTATACACTCCTAATTGGGTATCAATTTACGTAGTAGATGATGAAATCATAATGAGCACCTTAGAAGTTTTATTATTTCTTCTAGAAAAACTTCCATTTTCAATGGAGATAGGCAGACAGCTGAAGTTGAAGAAGCATTTTGTATAGATTTTTTTTTTTTTTTTTTTTTTTTATGGATAGATGTACACCGACTTTTGGAGATGTTAAAGACACCACAAAAGTGTTTCTGTAAGAGAAGCAATTATTTTCCCATTTTTAAATTAAAAAAAAGTTACTAAAATCATTTAGAAAGTTGCACTGTTTATGTGGTTGAGATATAACGAGATTTTGTTAAGATCATTGGATCGACATCACTGTATCCAGTAGAATAAGAGTTCTGTAGTGAGTTTTCATATTTTTAAAGATTTTTTCATCCCCCAAAATGAATAGGTCTTAAAAGTCCATGTCTTTTTCATAGCCAGTAATGTGTAAAAGTGGCCAGAGCAGATCCAATCTCTCTAGAAGGCAAGAACTTTAACCTAATATTATCTAAAGGGCTTTCAAAAAAATAATCATCGCTGGCTTTACGAAAACTAATTACAGTCTAATTTTGAACTTTCAATTCTTTAAAATAACAAATATTTTATTGATAATGTATTTACGAATAGTTTCAAAATATTTATGAAGATAAGCACTTTGTGTAGGGATAGTTGAGATTTTGAAGCATCTAGGTTGTTTACTTGTCAAGAAAGAATCGAATTCTGTTCCAGTTAACTAGATTTAAATACAACTCAAATAAAAGTTACAAACAATATGGAAACATATTCTTGGTGAAATATGTAAAGTAGCTGATCTCTTTATTGTAATTTGTTTCTTTCGAGTAGAAGTGCCTTTTTCACACCTACTCACAGTTATGTTACAGTAAGTACTATCAATGAGAATGAAATTCGGGTTTCGTGCAGCAACAATTTGCTATAAGGGTGGACCTTTGTTGTAGTGTAGGTTAAAAAAAAAAGTGAATATACATGCAACGCAGAATCAACAAAATGTAAACAAAGATGGTGGGGTAAAACAACAACAAAAATAAGATAAATGGATAACAATAAATAAAAAAAAAACATTTCAAAAAACAAATACATAACTATCTTTGAAATATTGAAGAGTCAAGAAAAAAGAAAAGCTACGTTTATCTACATATTGTGTTTATATTTTGTTTAGTCTAAATTGCCTGGAATTTAACTACTAATAAAGATATAAGTGAAAAATAGCTTCTAAATGTTTGAGGAAAAAATGCTATCCTTACAGTGCGATCTTGGATATCGAATTGTATCACCTGACACATTCGTGAAATGGCGCTGCGGATCTTTTTCTTGGTTCTTCGTCAAGCATTTGAAAGAACAAGAAAACCGCCGTGGTGGTTATGCAACACACATGACACTTACAATATTGCTCACCTGACCGAAATTTTCGTTCTTTACATGAACTTTAAGCATACCTTACATGTTCAATATCATTGACAATATTATTGCGTCAATAATATTGACAATCCAGCACCACTGGTCACTTTATGGCATCGATCTTACACTGTAAATATTACTGTCAATGTTCTCTCTTCAATGCGGCCAATGCTCAGTACCAAAATGGACCAAACTTGCTGACAAAACGTAATCAAAATAACTATATGTTTTATTTGCTACTACCCTAAAATACCAAAAAAAAAAAAAAAAAAAAAAAAAATCCGGCAACAAACTACAATTAAAGTTATGGTTCGCTCAAGAAAAAAACTGACCAAACAATAGTTATTTTAATTGTCAAAGTTTGTAGGCAGTCCCATACTTGTGGCCATTGTGCGATTTGCCAAGGATTTCCCCAGACAAAAAAGGAGAAAATTTTCATTTCTGGCAGGGATACAACTGTCCCCCTCTAGAATTTTTTCGAATAGCTATGAAGATAGAAATAGGGAAAAAATAAAAACTTTATTTTGTATAGCCAAACTAAAAATTTACACAAGAGCTAAAATGAAATGTGTGGGCTGAAATTAGCGGATAGACTAAGTTAACAGATTTTGGTGTGTATGCATTCACTGTATATTTTCCTGTATGTAAAAGAGGTTATGTTATTTTAACATACTCACCTGGTACTTATTTTAAATACATCGTTACTTAAAGACTTGGAACACAACCTCTTTCCTGTCTGTATTAATAATCGATTTCCTTATAGTTTAGGATTATTAACATAATAAATTATCACTTTAATATGCCCACAAAGATTCAATTGGTTCATCTGCAGTGACGTTCTGTTGTAAGCTTCCCCATATATGTAATGAAAAAGAAAAAACTTAAATCGATGTTAAATCCAAACTCGTAATCCACACAGGTTGTATCCACTCCTGCTCTCTACTATGGAGAACGTCTGATTTTTACCTGAAACAGCGGGGTAGACACGATGTAAAAGTTAGATCGACTCCGTTGCTTGCTCGTGTGGGAAACACGAGCGAGGTTTCTAGATCCTTGGTCGGAATCTTTGGGTTATAAGAGATATTTGCGTTGGCCTAGGAGAATATGGTGAAAATATACCTAAAACAAGACAGCCGGGAAGTAAAATTAATGGAAATATTACAAAAATTAAACTCTTGGAAAGCAAAGTTGGTGAAAATATTATAGAACAAGACTTTCGGAAAGTAAAATTGGTGACAATATTATAAAACAAGACGCTTGAGAAAAAGGTTAGTAAAAATATTATAAAACTAAATATTCAGGAAGTAAAATTGGTGAAAATATATTTTAAAAAAAAATGAAAAATATAGGTGAAAATATAAAATAAGACCTTTGGAAAGTAAGATTGATGAAAATATTATAAAACAAGAGTTTTAAGAACTAAAGTTGGTGAAAATATTTAAGAAACATGACCTTAGAGAAGTAAGATTGGTGAAATATTAAAAATCAAGATCTTCGGAAAGTATGGTTGGTAAAAATATTAAAAACAAGATTTTTGGGATGTAAGGTTGATGAAAATATTATAAAACAAGACCTATGGAAAATATGGATGGTGAAAATATTATAAAAAGAGACTTCTGGCAAGTAAGGTGTAACAACTCCAAACGAATTTGATTAGAAAAAGGATAACATCCGATGGTTCTCTTTTCTTTCTATGGAGATGAACTCCGGTTCCTTATACAATAGAGTTAGTTCGGTAAGGCTGCTTGCTGTCAATTTTAGGTTTAAATGATTAAGTCCTCACATGTTGACTCTTACTGTCGAGATATGTTTATATACAATGTCTTTTGGTATGTGTCTTAATTATCATTCTGAAATTTATATTTAATACCATGGACTTACTAGACTTTGTAAGGATTATTTGGGATTTTTTTTATGGTACTCCGTAATAATCAAATTTTATGTTTCAATGATGTTAAAATTTCCCGTTGGAATAATATGAAGATACTATATAGTATTTGTATCATCTCTATATAGTATTTGTATGTATGCAGCAGAATGTTTGTCACCTGTCTAAAGTCGCTTCTTTTTTAATTCTTAAAAATAAGACCAGGAGAGGAACACAGTAAACTTATGTTTTCTAGGTACTGTACGTGGAGGAACGAAGGAACCCTAACTTAATTTGGAAATTAGCTGGGTAGATGGCAGCAGCATACATAATGTTTCTTCTGAAGGTTTTGGTTTAGTTTGTGCTGTTTGCCGTGGGGGACGAAAAAGACACAAAGATTCTTCTCCCCTTGCACACACACACACACACAAGACAGAGCGATACGCATATACACATATACATACATACATATCCCCAACCCACTCGAACTTAGCTTGCTATTGGCTGTCTGAGACCCCCACCGTACAATGATGAAGCATCGTGATTCGAGGCTGAGTGGAGTGATGAGAAAATGGCAGGGAGGGAAGTGACGCGTTCACTAACACATACACATACACACATGTTCAAGAACCAATAAGTCATATTACATGGTTACACGACTAAGCATATAAAGTGAAAGTACTTGCAACGTAAGGTATGATCAAAAATCTAACCCAGGTCCTTTTCCAGGTTAGTTTTTGTTGCAACTAGGCTAAAGAAATGCGTTTTCTAAAAGACCAGATGAGAAATATTATTAATATTGATTTATTGACTATCCAACGTCTGGTTTTTGCAGTTGGAAGCACACACAGACACATACAAGAAAGTACGCAGAGAGAGAGGGACGGGGGAGTAAAAGAACAGTGTCCCCACCTGGATGAGAGTTGGAGAAGCTTAAGCGCGCGCGCATAAACCCTAATGCTTTGAGTCCACTTCTCTCCCTGCAGCCGGGGCGTCTCACGGGCAGAGACCATCGATTGCAAGCCTTGGACCCCTGTACACCCCCGCTCACCCTCTCCCCACCCCCTTGCAGTTGTTGGTTACGAATCAGGACTTGGAAGGTCTGCTTGTATTGACCTCCGGACGGCAGGCGACTGCGCGGAACACAACACTCTGGACAGCCACCATGTTGTATGCTGCTAACGAGAGATCGAACGGACCTCGAGTGACCAAAACAGAAAATGGCCCTGGAACCTGGATTTTGGCTCGCATTACGTATTGATCTATCGTTCACTTTCAAATATATGCATCTGTTATGGTACTTCCCTTATCTTTAATATAATTTTGATTTGAATACTAACCAACAAGAGCATATTCATCATCTCTGTAATATGATTATAACAACTCTCTCAGTTGAAATTCCTCTGCTTAGTATTTGATGCAGGACAATCTGCTTGCTGAAAATTATCCGTACTTGTATAATTCACCATGTAATAGTAATATTCAAAGTCAATTTTAAAAGGAAGACTATATAACAAGCTCTTATTAACTACAATGTTTAAAGTGTATAATGACCTTTTTTTGTTTCCATCCTTGAAATAAGTATATCATTAAATCAAAACTTTAAATAAAATGTTTCGACACACTAACAATGTCTTCTTCAGAGATGTCTCTGAAAATAAGGTAAAACATTGTAAATTCTGGAACATGTTTCTGAACTAAGAAAGATAAAGAAATCAGAACCAATCAGATTTTTGAAGATATAACTGAGTGAAGAAATAACATCAGAAGGATTATTAAGAACAATAGAATGATCATTTCTGAGGACTTTTTGAATAGAGATCAGTCAGAGGAAGTCATGTTACGATGCCGAAACGTAGCAAGTTGTGTATGGTTTTCATTTTATTTATAGTCTTGAATCTAAAGATTATAATGAATGAAGTATTTAAATGATTAACTTCATTCAGAGCATCATTATTGTATATTTATAATATAATGGTAACAATTTATTAAACCCAAAACACTCGAGACTTAATCAGCAGTTGTTTGTATTAGTCCATCTAAATCATAATGAGATTAGACATCTTTAAACACTATGTTCAGTAGGCGATACACAACTAGAAAATATATAATCTTTCCACATTGAATTTGTGAGTTGTTATTCTTTACAATGCAGAAGTCTCAGCAATTTGTCGCATCCTTGGAGAGAGATCTGCTTCTTGTACTTATTTTTCATGCCACATGCCATATCTCAATGTAATTGTATAATTAACGTCTTAGTGCTTGGACAAAATAGAAGAATAAGCCTGAATTGAATCTTACCGTGAACCACGGACACTAGGGATGCGCACGAGACAAGATTTGTGCCTGTCTCGTCTCGAAAATGTGCTGTAAAAGTGATGTCTCGACTCGAAAAATGTATATTTCTCTATTGGAAGAGCCATGTCTCGACCCGAATTTTGTTAGGAAAATTCTGTCTCGACTCGTCTCGTGAGTACCCCTAACGGACACATCTACAGGGGTCCGGATCCCTCCGTCCTAAAAAAAAAATACTTAGTAATTTGACATATGTTTGTACACTTTCTTAATACAACTTAATACAACACTTTTCGACTTGTTTAGCACAGAAATGATTGACGTAGCCTAAAGATTTTGATCTTGCACTTCATTTGTACTCCTTCCTTGTGAAAAAACAGTAGTTTTGTATTTTTCTTCTGAGGATATAGGTGGCAGAACTTAACGATTACTACTTAACAATTACTTATCTTTGTTTTTAGGTGTAGAACAATACCGGCTGAATAGTACATAAACATAGTGTCTTAAAGTATTGGACTCCCCAAACTTTGGACCCTTCCCTGGGATAAAAGTGTGGGGGGACGCGGGGGGACGTCGTCCCCTCACTTCCAGAAAATATCTGTGGCGTCCCCCACTTTATAAAAAAATACAATGGGCAAAGATAGTCACGGGGGACAGCGTGACGTCATGCGTCCCCGTACCTCTTCAGATCCACTTTTAGCCCTGACCCCTCCCAAGAAAAAATTGTGGGTGCGCGGCTGGTTTTCCAAATCATTAATATAACATAAAATATTGAAGTGTTAACTCAAAACTAATGTTGTCCACAAGACCAAAAAAAAAAAATCTTCTCTCTATCAATAAGGCGAGAGGCAAGACAAGAAGTTAATTTTAAGATTGAAGAGTTAAATTGACAAACGTCCCAATTTCACCGGAGTATTTTATTTTTCAGGGGTATAAACTTGAATGTTTTTTGTTGGGAAGTGCTTTATGGTGGTTTGTTTTATGAAGTATTTATATGATCCTTGTTGTCCCTCTTTAAACTTCCAACTGTGTGAAACAGATACGTATATATCAACGTGAAATATTTTTGTGATGTTGAGTACCATTACATGTTCAAAGTGTGAATAAACCGGTTACAGTTTAACATATTAATGCTTACCTATATTGGAGATAGTGTTGGACAAACACCGTGTGCGTTGGTTTTCTTGGGGTTCTCCCGTTTCCTTCTACTTCATTCATTTCACCATTGCATTCATTTCACATCGTCACCGTCTCCGTTAGCCTAGGCAGCATATTTGTGGGACGTAAAACTTAAAGATTTCATTTCATTTATATCGGAGAGCCTTCTCCTTCCAAGCAAATCGTGAAATGACAGCACTTTATCATGTTATAATATTGTTGACTGATTGTGGTGATTTTACGTATAAAAAAAAAATGTACCAAAATCAAACAGCTAAACAAACATTGCCGTATTGACTTGAAAAAAAGAGGCCGAAATAATGTTTTATTAAATGTCTGATAAGCTAATAACTTTTGTTTCTCACTGTTTGCAAGTAAAGTCAAATAAAGCACTATAGTGAAATAAATTTTTCTCAATCATTAAAGTTCTTCATTGCAGCGATGTGATTTCGCCTGAATGAAAAACAAACAAACAAACAAACAAAGAAGTCTCTAAACTGAATTCAATAACATTAGCTAGGTATGTTATTCTATTTAGTTTAAATTATTTTGCATTAAAAAGAGGGTTTTGAGTTGAATTTAGGTTGTGATGTTATGCAAGTGAATAGCACTTGGAACACTAGATCCCGACAAATAACAAAACTATAAATACCAAGAAAAACTTGGGTCAATTCAAGTACTCAATTCGAGACAAGGGGGCACGTTGACTGAGTGATAGGTAGAGCTCTTACCTCCGGCGCATGGGGTCCCTGGTTCGATCCCAGACCAAGTAAGTTTGAGGTGGACAACATCGTGTGGGTTTCTCGGGGTTCTCCCGTTTCCTAGCACATTCTTATTCCACCAATTCTTCCATTATCATTCACTTGCCTTAATCAGCATCTCCCTTAGCCTAAAAGACATGTACGTGGGACGTTAAACTGAAAGAATTAATTTTCTGTTCAGCTCGAAACAAGACGAGAAATTTCTCGAGTCCCGTGAGGAACACTAGTTCACTCAAATCCTAGAGCTGAAAGGCTGTTTAAGTGTTACATGCTTCATAGTATAAAAAAAAAAAAACTATAAATTGATAAGGGATTGTACGAACACAATGAAGAACATCTATCAACGTATAAAAGCAATCGTTACAAAATATCCTTCAATAACTATTATGGTTTAGTTATTGATCTCTCATGATCTAGAAAGATTCTCATGAAATCACTAAGATGAAATGAAGATGAAAATCAGAGCATGAATTTTGTTATTAAGTTTACAAAACGAGACAACAAAAACTTTCCAGGATTCGAAACAAAGCGTAAAAGAATTCTTCGAGAAACGAGAAGAGACAAGAATTTAACACAAACCGAGACAATATGAGAAAACCTTATTTCTCGTCTCGTGGGTAATATGACTTAAAAGTATGGATCATAAGTATTGCAATAGCTATAATATATGCAACCATTATCTAAAACATCAGCTGTTGTTAATCCATCCACTACTCGATGGAGATTTCTCTTACTCTTCTCCACAATGGGCAATTCTTTTCCAAGCTGATACGTAATATTTCTTGATTTTGTCTCATCATTTTGTAAAAGTACGTTTCATAGATAGCTTCTTATCCTCTTGTTATCCAGTTAAGGATAACTTTTCTGTAGCGACCATAATTTATACTTGCAAAATGTTCGTCGCACTGCCACTAGTATAATTTTTTCACAATTCTAACTGTCCAGCATCTCACTTTCTTAAGAAAAGTATTAATTTTTCTTCTATCTTTGCTGGTTACTTCTAGTATGCATTTCTTGAAGTTTTGCTGTATGGTTTGTAGATGGTAAATGCCTGATTTGCTTAGTACCTATCTCTTCAATTCATACATGGAAACAAATACTGTGAATACATTGACAATTCTTCTCTCCATATACACAGTTCTTTCACTTTTAATATGAATCAATTACACATATCTTCGACTGATTTGAAGATACAGGTACCTTTTTTGTTCCGAAGAGAAGATCCACCTCCAAACCGGAACCATGGCACATTTCTTTGGAAAGTAAATAATTATGAAAATTATTTATTTTCTACATTTCAAAATTCGTCCAGGTGTTTGTTATTATACACTTTTATTATGTTCACTTTAAAGTTTTCTCACTAGGATGATATTAGAGTACACTAATTAAATCTTAATGTTCTTCCATTTAAAAGCTGTTAAACAGTTTATATTTTTGCTATAGTGAGATCACCTAACTTTATAGACAGATTCTTATCTAAATACACAACAAGTCTGTAGCCAGAACACTACGACAGGAGCTGAAATCATTTCTAGGGGGTTAACAGCCGGTTTTCATTGGGTTGAATGTGATCACAGGAGGCATCAGCCCTCCGGGCCATCCTTAGCTACGAATCTGACACAAAGGTACTGAAAATTTCTCTAACTTGATCATTTGCTAACTTGACTCCGCTTATATGAGGAGCGATGAAAATCCATTTGTGATATTATCCATTCGTAGGCTAGCAGTTTACGAATTGGGCATTATCGTTTTGGTCAAGGATAATCAGAGTAGAGAAATTCGCTGTTTCAGATTTATCATAATCACTGTTTCAGACTTGTTGTTTATTGTAACCTAGACTTCTCACTGCTACTATATGTATATCCTACAAGTTAGTCAGGATAGCTGAGGGAAAAATACTGCTAACAACAATTGCATACATTTTTTCAATTGATTTCATTTCATTTGTGCTTTGTTCTTTACCAAAGTAATTATTAGATATTATCGAATATCCACTTATGAGAATTGATCAATTGCTAATTTTACTCGAATTGAATCACCATGGCGTTAGAAGATAGAAGAGTCTCGCGAAATAGACGACTTATTAATTAATGGTGTAAACCAGTACTTCTTCGTGACTAACAAGGGAAGTACTTCAAGTGGTACGCGGGGATTTGCATGTGTTATACATTGTTGGAAAGGTCACACCAAGTACACCTCACATTTGAAGTATCTCGCTTGAATGGAGCCTGAAGGGAGCGTGGCGACCATTTGAAGATCAGAACAAGGCACGCTCCGAAACACCAGAAAAAATGGACAAAATAAGAAGCTATGACATAATCGTTTCGAGAAGTGATCTACATAGATTTAAAAGCTAGCTGAGTACGAATCTGACATCAAATGTTTACAAATCAAAATGGTGATCCAACATGGTGGACACAAATTACAAAAACCAAGTTATGGATCTGAAATTGGGTATATAGAGATATTCGACGTCGCTATGTATGAATCGATACCAAAAGTATAAAATTCAAAATGGCGCATCCAAGATGGCGGATAGGGATGCGCACGAGACGAGATTTGTGGTTGTCTCGTCTCAAAAATGTGCTGTAAAAGTGATGCTTCTACTCGAAAAATGTATATTTCTCTATTGAAAGAGCCGTGTCTCGACTCCAATTTTGTCAAAATCCTGTCTCGACCCGTCTCGTGCGCATCCCTAATGGCGGATAAAATGTAAAACACTGCGATAGAACTGAAAGCAGGTAGGTAGAGGTTTCTGTAGTCCCGGAGTACGAATTCAAGGTTAAAAGTGTAAAATGCATTATGACGGATCCAATGTGGAGGACGAAAAGTGAAAAAATATACATACGGAATTGACACATGTGAGTTTTACACATGTAATAGAAAAATACCTATATTCATAGTACATGACGAGGCATATATGCGCATATGTGTGTTATTTAATAGTGTAGTAATATACTAATAACAATATGAAACTATTTAGATCGATGGAGAATCTCTCTCCCCTTCCCCTAAGCAAAAACTTGAAGTACGGAACAACTGATCCAAAAATCTCACCTTCAAGGTACTTTTTTTTTTTTTTTTTTTTTTTTAATACGAGTATTTCTATGCCTCAACTCAGGTAATCAGAGTTTGCAATACAGATTCTGTTCTGTTAAAATTATAATTTCAAATATTGATATTCTGCAAGAAAGAGACATCGGAGTCAACTTTTATTTTCATTTCCTGAATGAATGAGGACTTAAAACTTATTCAATTGGCGGTATCAACCCTTCAAATACAAGTATTTTATGCATCAGTGTGACACTTTTAGGAGTATTGTGTCACTATAGGAGTATAATGTGTCACTGTTAATAGACTATGTGTCACTGTTAGGAATGTGTGCAACACTGATAGGTGTATGTGTGTCACTATCAGGAGAATATGCTTCTCTGTTAGGAATGTGTCACTGAGCAGCTTCCATTTTCCTGCGTACTTCATCTGTCGTTAAGGCGAATACAGGATTTCGTCACAGCAGGACCGGATGAAACGTCAAGAGTTCGATAAGATCATCTTAAATCAAGAGGTGTTATGACTAGCTACACCAAAGTTCGGACTTCTACTGTGAAAAAAACTAAGACGTTGGTTCTAAAAATTTATACGCACCATCATTTTTTTTATCAAGTATACAAAATGTACACAGGAAAGTGGCCATATATATATATATATATATAGGTAGATAGATAGATATGTATAGTCGAGAACACCAATGTAGATACATATACAAATTCATGAAAAGTATTTGATCATAATTACATTAATAATCAGCAAAATCATATTAATAAACCGGCTAAAATCCAATAATTAGGGAGCATTTATGCATTATACGTATATTAATATCATTAAATATTTACAGTACGTAGAATAACGTGAACGACACTTCTATTATAACGGTTTATTTTTCTGACTCTCTTTATTAAATTAATGCTGCGTTATAAGGTCACATATATTTTGTATACTTGTCATATATGATTATCACGGCGGATTCAAAGTTCTGCAAAAGAGTTTATTTATGTTATGTACAGCATTGAATAAAAAATAAACATACAGCACTAACAAATAATAAAAAATGAATTCACAATTTAATTCACTTGCTAGAATAACTTCTACAAATGAGTAATAATTGCAAAAAATATTAGTAATATTTTATTAGTAATATTTTATCGACTTCTTAAAGTAAGTCACAGAGTCAGTGTTTTAATAGAGTCTGCACTCTATTTCTTCTCTAGATCAATGTTAGAAAGAAAAAGATGAAATGAGAAGTTATAATAAGTTAATAGGAGAAAATAACACTAGATTGCTAGACTACACACTGAACATAGATATTCAATACATAATTAGAAATAACAATAACACAGAACAACCACCATTTTGTAAATGTAGGTACAAAACCCAAACTACATTTATATTCAGTATCTAATTAATGTAAGTTTAATATAACCAAATAAAATTACATGAACAGAATTACCAATAGAAATAATTTCATCATCATTAATACATGGTGCAGATCAACTTTATATGACCCAGTCAGAAAATCGAATCTATTAACAAACTAGAAATAATATGGGAAATTATTAATAGGAAACAAAATAAGCATCGAAACTCTGAGTCGTAATAGCTTTCCCGCTTCCTTCCAAAAAATTATGAAGATATTGTACATGATATTGTATTAAAAAATAATTATTCTAGTTTCTTCTTAAAGCAATCAAAGAACTTCCAGTTCTTGAAGTTTTTTGTACTAAGTAATTCTCCAATGAGTATTCACTACAGCACAATTCCTCAGCAAATATTAACCAGACAAGGACCTACGAGTCCTGCTACCTTGAAAAAAAATTAACTAAGGAAAAAATACCTTTTAAAGCATAGATTAACATAAAAAATGTTCTGTCTTATCTTCCAAAACTGGAGGGTGATAACTCAAGTTGCCTTCAATCTCACTACATTTCCCTTGGATATGCTCAAAAGTTGTTAAAAGAGCTGAAGTTCAAGAATCAGCTTGGTAGTCCAGTGATCAAAATTTTCCATAGTAAAGGTATGTGTCTCTGCGCTGTTGTCACAGTGAACGACGAAATTGTGTGCCAGTAGATAACTTGAAAAATATTCCCATATAAATAAGATAACAGCCAATTCCAACTGGAAGATTGGAAGCGAGAGTTCATGTATTTTAAGGAGTCGGCTGGCACGCCCTAGAACCATGATCTTGTCAGAATTGCCTTGATATTGTCAGATACATTCTGCTAAATTTACGGCGGAGGCATCACTAAACATAGGAAATTGTAAGTGAACTCTGAGTGTTCAAGAGGTTGAGGATTACTTGCCATAATCCCTGGTGTCTCAAATGACTTCGTCGCATTATCATTCATACACAATATTTTTCTTCTTCAAAACATCGTAGAGCGGTGGAACATTTGATAAAGCGATGCATCCAGGGGTGTAGCCAAGGGGAAGCCCATCGGGGCCAGCCCCCCCCCCAAATGACCAGCTTTTAAAACATCATAGTAAATTTATCTCGCTTCATTCATTTAAAGGTAACAGTTTATGGACAATTAATAGTTTATGGTAAAATAGTATGGAGAAATATTGTTTTCCATACCGATCGAAAAATAGTATAGTATCTCTTCCTTATACCGATCGAAAAATAGGATACTTTTTTTGTGACAGCAGATTACACAATTTACTGTGATTTATATCTGATTGTTTGAAGACAAACGTTTTAACAAGGTACTACAAATACAGCCATAAAACAAAGGTACTAAACTGATTTGTAAGTACAGTATATTTTTATATGCTTTAACAAGTGTTTTAAAAGACACAGAGGATGGAAAATTTGGCGAGAAACAATGTTTTATTCAATTTGGATTTCATTCGCTCTCTCTTTTATTTCTACTCAGTGTAATAAAATAATTATGTTTTTTTTTAGTCACGAATAATAAATAAATATTTTTGTCAGGAAACCGTAAAGAAATTAAGAGAAATTTCAAAGAAAATCAATCTTGTGTAGATAAGTTCTGTATACAAGGTCTTAAATTTAAATATAAAGGTAACCAAGAAAAGTTTTGTTGCCTTTTCACCCACCACCTACGAACATCGATATGTCACCTAACCTGGAAGATCAAAAATAGTCCCCATCAGCATCAACGACTTTCTGAAAACGTTCTGGAATAAACCGCGGTAGAACTTGGTGGGCCGTGAAACGAAGAAGTTATCAGGTGCATTTTGGTCTTTTACTAGGGATTTGAACTGACGTCCTCTAAGGTGATTGTCCAAAGACTGGAATAAGTGGTAATCGGACGGTGCAATACCAGGTGAATATAGTGGTTGCAATATTGTTTCCCATCCAAGGCGGAAAATGGTGTCCTGAGTCATCCTAGCCACGTGGGACTTAGCGTTGTCCCGAAAACGAGGACCCATTTGCAATTCAGAAGTGATGGCTCCAGAGTTTTGGGTTTTTGTTGAGCACAGCTCAACTGCTGACACGACACAGTTGCATTGATACTCTGACCAGCTGGTAGCAGTTCCCGATGCACGATGAACCAAACACAGAGAAGGACCTTCTTCTGGTACAGTGCTGGTTTCGGATGTTTTGAAATCGGTTTATGGGATGCTAACCAATGATGACGGCGCCGTGGAGCATCGTATAGGACCCACTTTTTATCACATGTCAAAGCCCTGTCCAGAAATGGCTCCGAAACAGTAAATAAACACAGGCGACTGCCGCGTTGCCTTCTGGCCCGGAGTCAAAACATGTGAGACCCATCGACCCAGCTTGTAGTGCTTCCCAAGTTGATGGATGTGCTGTCGAATGGTTTCTCCACACACTGAATTGTAGTCCCAGTTCCTCTTTGTACATGTGTTGGTCTTCTAGCACGTTGTGTTTTCGGGTGTTTCGTCATCTTCCTTAAACTTGTTAAACCATCGCTGCGCTGTCCGAGTCGTCACGACACCCTCACCAAAGACCTGGCATATCTTCTGTCCCGCTACAGCGGCGTTTGACCTCCATTTGAACTCGTTCAGCATACATGCTCTTATGACGCTCTGTGGATGTCCCATGTTCCCTCTGTCTTTACGCAAGTTCACGGTGTATCTGAATTGCCACAATCAGGTAGTATGTTGGATATACCCACACCAACAACTGACGTTCGCCTTATCTCCACTCGCATTCAACTCACGGTGTGAGGTCCAATTGAACACAGACCTCCACGAAAAGGGACAGAACTTTCTTGGTTACCTTTATAGTTATGCACAAAAGTATAGCGTTTGGTCCCGGGCAATAGTTCTTGATTAAGCATAATAAAAACTATCTTGAATATAATTTATGGATAATAATAATAATAATAATAATAATAATAATAATAATAATAATAATAATAATAATAATAATAATAATAATAATAATAATAATAAGCTAAAATAGTGTTTTTAGTTTTCCAGAAGGAAACCAAAATTTTCCTTTCTTTCAGGCCTCAAAAACACTACCAGCAACACTTTTTATTGGCTTTGTACTATGTAGCTGCCCCCTTCAAAAACGACGGGCCCCCCTTGCACAAACCTGCTGGCTACACCCCTGGATGCATCTATTCAATTAATCCCAAAACGCAACATAGATGTATCTTGGTCTTTGGCAGTGGGAAACTTCTAATCGATTCATTCGACTTAGGATTTACTTTACATACACAAAATGTGCCATGAATTTGATTTCTTTTAAAAATAAACTACATTTCTTAAAGTTAAAGGAGAAGTTGGCATTTTGAAAGATTTGGATCACAATCTCCAAATGTCGGAAATGATATATCAAACCTGAGAACATAAAACGTCATCCAGATAGACAATTCAAACTTTCGAGTATTCATCCCAAAGAACTGATTGAAGGTTTACTGGAATATAGCGTGAGAAGATCAAAGTCCCATCAGAATCGCCAGCATGTAGAACTGACGTCCTATATATACGAAACTAGTGTAGATGGATGATGATGGATCAAGTAGTAGCCGGAAGTACAATTAAAAGAAGGAAAGGGGTGTTAATGATAGACGTGATAACAGGTCATTGATAAATTCATATTGTGCCTTCGAAGAGATGACCTTGATATTCAGTTCTCTTAAATTTAGCACAGGATGTACTCCTCTTAAGATTTCTGTACACATTGGATCAGATTCAATTATGGCGAAGACCTTCCAGTGTTGACACATTTCACGCATTTGTGTTATTTTCGCTCGAATTCCATCCTTATTGAATGGAAGATAACGCAAAGTCTTCCAACTACCGATTGGTGGTCAGTTCAGGGCCGATTCGTGGTCATTCGTATTCAATTTTGTATAATCTGGTCTTTATACGTCGTTGGTAATCATTGAAAAAATGTCGATACCTCTTACTTAACTCAAATAACAGAGATTTAACTTGAAGTATCATATCACCGAAATATATGATATTTCGCAGTTCTTTCTAAGTAATACTGGGCTTCATGCTCCCTAGTCCGTCCTAGGTTTCTAGTGGTGTACTAGCTTCACCTAGAGCAGCCGTTTGACAATTCTTATAGACCACAGGTAGATGATCAAAAGGAGGCAACAATCCTAAGCTCATTCCCTTACATTCCCAGCCACTTTAAGCATAGCAGCTGATTTTCGTTGCCAAACATCACATCGACTTTATGTAGGACCCAAACAACAGATCCTTTCATGGACTTCACCACTAATAGGGAACCTCAAATATGTATCCATTTATTTTGAAAGTTAAGAACTGCATTCCTTTAACGTGAATATTTTCCTATATTCATACAGGTATCTGTGCACTCATGAACGGGAGAAAGAAGAAGAGGAAAAATCATGTTTCATCTTGTTTGTACATGTCCCACACACTTACGAAAAAGATGCCCATTCAAGAAATTCAATATCGTGCATGTTATGTCCAGATAAATTACTCTTCATTCCTTTATATGTTAAACATATATTTCCACTTTGCAAATATGATAATAATGCACCATTGTCTGCTTCTAATTTTTCAGTACAGCATTGTAGTAAAATCACTTTTTTGGCCATCTTCAAATATCACACACACCTTCTTTAATTCACGCATCTTTGTAAAGGGTTCCAATGATGGCGTATTAAACTTATCTAATAGATTCATTAACGATGTCATCTTTAATTCGATGTTTATTCCTTCATAACAACTGCTAACGGAATGATCTACACATACACATACGTGTACGCTCTACGTTTCGTCTACGAAGTTATCCCCCTCTGATTCGCTACTTTTCATCACGTGATCCTACTACATCAGGTATACGGCATCAAGCACGCACACACAAACACACATCATATGTCTCAGTATTTAAGTAAAAATAGTCATGAAACTCTACATCCCCTTAGCAATAAATCAATTTCACATGGAAAACCCAAGGCCAAATTCAATGGAGTCTGATCGTCATCAATTCTTCAATATAGTCATCATACGCTATGACACCTAGCACGAGGGAATACAAGGCCAAAATCGACGGAATTTGGTAACAAAATCAGTTCCTATGGGAACTTCCGGTCTTCGGAGGTTACAGGCGTAGTCTATCACTGTATTAAAAAGAAAACTATTCTTCAAACGCTACGGACACATAAACACACATAGCAACAGGCTATGCCAAAGTCAATTATTTCTACTGATACCTCGTCCATTTAAATATCTTCTTTTTACTTTAAAAATTATGCACTGAGATTAAGAAAGACGGTGATGATTAGATGGAAGATAAGGCGGAATAAAGAATACCAAACGAAAACACTTGGTATCCCTTTGACATCCTTTCTGGACTACGCCATCTGTTAGCGACAGGTTGAACTACGTCCAGCCTAGTGACTAACATGTGCGATCTGCCTCACCCTATAATAACAGGCGTATCAGGATCTTTCTAGACCAGGTGGCCGTCACGTCCTTTATTTATGCGAATCTTCAGTTCGATGGATGGACTCCGTGGGATAAAGGGAGAAAAATTGGGAATATCGAGAAAATCCATGCACACAATGTTTGTCCGTCCACCAGAAAATTCACTTAGATTAGATTGGGATAGAACCAGGGCTTCCATGCACGAGAGGTGAAAGCTCTTCCGCTAACTCCCACGGCCTAAAAATTGTATATCGAAAACCAATAACCGCAAAATATCCACATCTGATCGATATATCGAAATACAAAAAATATGGAATTATCGGCAAATATCAAGATTTCGAAAAATGCCGAAATCTCAAAAAAATATGAAATTTCGATATATCGGTCAATAAAGGTTTTAAATATTTGAAAAATCGTTATCGATATATCGAACAGCCCTAGTCCTGAGCACCAATCACGTCACTTTGTAGTTAGGGCGCGACGACTCACGCTCAATATCCCTGGACTCGCGCTAGCTAAAAGCTTCATTCGCTACTCTCAATGAAGTTTGTAATTACTGATCACATTAGGGTTCCAGATCCCTCAAATTCGTGTTCATGCTCGCTATCATCTTACGGAACTCGCGCTAAATTATTGAAGTCTATCTTGATTTGAGACGAAGAGTCAAGCTTTCGAGTTTGGATATGTCTGGTCAGCCCCAAAATCCGGCCCCATTTATTCCTCAATTTCATCAGGTAAATATCTTACAGTGTTGGAGGGTCGTTGTCTAGTGGTTAGAGCGTTTGACTCATGTCTTCGTATTCCCGGGTTCGATTCCAGGCCAAAGCAATCAAATTTTCGACGTCTACCAGACATTGTGAGACATGACAACCACTAGGTCTAGGGATGCGCACGAGACGATATTTGACGCTGTCTCGTCTCGAAAATGTGCTGTAAAAGTGATGTCTCGACTCGAAAAATGTATTCTTCTCTATTGGAAGAGCTGTGTCTCGACTCGAATTTTGTCAGGAAAATTCTGTCTCGACTCGTCTCGTGCGCGTCCCTAACTAGGTCCAGAAAAATTCCGATAAGGCTATTACAAATAGATCGTCGCAACGCACTGACCACACATTTGTTGCTAGGTTGAACATAGTTTCATCAGTCTTTAACAGATAGCGTTGGAGCAATCTCAAGTCCTCAAAGGTCTGTCATACCGGTGGTTACCTACTTTGTTCTTTCTAATATCTTACAGTGGCTTAGAGAACCCTAAAGTATTGGAACTTAGGTAGAACAAGCAAACATTTCTGACCCTACGGAGGATTGAACCCCTAATGTCCATTTGGAAATTAAATACCTTATCGACTACGCCAAAGTTATTTGTTACCACTTCTTACAATACCAAACAAAATGGCAATTTGCGGTAGAAATTAGTTTCTCAAACTTCTTTATGGATATAGTCTACGAAGATATAACTTGATTGTATTAATTTGAGTTGAGTTTGGGTTTAATGCCCCTTTCAGCAGCGAGGCTATATGAGACCGGACCTACTGATTAACGTAGAATTCGAACCACACGACCTTCCGCAGGAAATCGAACCCACACTGAAGGAGCGTAAGTTAAGCGCTTAGCCACGAAGGAGCTCTTGTATTAATTTGCCTTACATATACATACTGCATTTCGCCATATTTTTTAATATAAAATTGTAGCTCTGCTTAATATCAACCTCTTACATATATATATATATATATATATATATATATATATATATATATAAACAAGAAGCAGTATCGCAGTGTATACCACATGAAAAAGTTTGGTTTGGCTTTTGTTAAACGAAATGCCTTAGCAAGCTAAATTTTTACCAAGTCTAAGGTGAAATATAACTATTTTCCGTCAAATTAAAATGAACAGATGTATGAAAATAGAAAATACTTAAAGTTTTTAGATTTGTCCAATACAAAGTAAACTTAATTTCATTTTAGTCATGTATTTCATGGAAAGATTAGTATTTTATATCCTGATCATTATACTACCTCGCTCTTCACAACATCATTGTGGGTAGTTCATCAAGCAAGGATAACATTTTTATTTATTTCTATAGGAACACATAAGAAATCGATATTTGATTGGCCATATGCTGGCCAATTGGATGGATCACCTCCACTAATGAACTCGATACCCAAGTTTTTAGCCTCTCTACATCCTGGACAAACTTAATAGTAATCCATCAAATGCTTCTTAAGATCTTGTGTTTTCCGGACAGACACAACGGACAGACAGTGTAAAGATAGGAAAGAGTTTTTAGTAAACCAAACTTTTTTGAAACTATTTAACACTTGTTGCTGTACATTAAAATTACTCACAAAGAATATTTTTTAAATGTAACCTTACAAGTTTTGTTTCCATTAAGAACAACAACAAGGAAAAAAAAAATAATAAATCTGTAGGAAAGAAACTAACCAGAAAATAACAACACAAACAAACAGAAAAAAAACAAAGCCTGTAGATTGGTTTTATGTTAGCAAAGCATTACCAGAAGCATTAAAGTTCTTCTTGTGCTCCTTGTGGTAAGTAACAAGTGACAAAAATCCCTTAAGACATTTTGCTCTAAGGAAAAAAAAAAAAAAAGAAAGAAAGAAATCCAACCAAACGCTTTCGCCTTGCATGCTTAATTCCTAATTTTCTTTTAGTGTTTATTTTCTTCCTCTCCCCCTACCCCATTTTCTTTCAGAAATAAAAGGAAAAAATACAAAAAAAGATGTAAAAAAAATTAAGAGTTTCATTACTTAATTCTCTTTTACCCATAGTGTTTTCTCTTTTTTTTTCTAAATTTATTTCTATTTTCTCTTTATTGTTTATTCTTATAAGACAGAAGATCTCTTGAGAAGGGAATAAGACAAAGAAAAAAAATAGGCTTAGTACAAAATATATATACAAACATAAAGAGTGAGCTTGGAAAAAAGTTTTTTTTTAAAAAAAAAGACACAGGGATAATGATAGTAGGAGAGCTTTCAGTATATAGTATTTTGTAAACCCATTAGAGAATGAGCGAAAGAAAGGAATAAAGAAGAGAAAAGAAATTAGGATTAAAAAAGAAATGAAGGAGAGGAAAAAGAATAAAGAATTATGTTTCTTTCACTCGTTCTCTTTCCGCAAAATGTTCTCTTCTTCTTTTTCTTCTTCTTCCAAGTGCGATTTATGTGCCAACTGGGATCTTAACTCCTGCCGCAATATTGTTGAAACACTTATTTGTACGAGAAGTAACCAAGTTGGCGTTGAGAAAGGAATTATTCTACTACAACACAGAAGGATAGACATCGGGGGGGGGGGGGGGGGCTTTATTTGTGTATGTATACAACACGGAAAGAAAGAAAGAAAGAGGAAAAAGAATGAATGAATGAATATAAGAGGAATTGCAAATGATTTTTTAAAAAAAGGAATAAGGTGAAACAAAAACAAGCAAATGAAGTAAAGGAAAGAAATAGTTTTAAAATATTCTTAATTATTCTTGACTTTGGCTTTTCTTTTTTTTAATAAATTGAGCAATTGTCTTCGTTAGTTCCGCTCGTTCTCTTTATGTGTTAAGTAGGATATACGTGATACATATTGTACAGTCAGCGACAAAAGTTCTTTCCGTTTGGTAAAAAATATTTTGGGAATAACAGTAGTATGGTTGTAACTCACAGAAAATTACCTTCTTTTTAATTACGGAAATTGTAGTTCCATTCTGAAAATATTTATGAAATAATTTCATCAAATGGAAAGAACTTTTTTCGCTGACTGTACCTTAATTTGAGACACTAGAGAAGTTACAATATGTTCTTGTAATTAGTGATGAGCAATTAATAATTCTCCTTCCTTTTGCAATACTTTTCAAACTTGCTTAATTTCAAAATGGGTAAACAATTATTTCTTATTAAATACAGTAAACTCACGATTATCCGTGGAATTCAGTGGGCACGATAAGTGCTGATAGTCGGCAAAATGACCGACAAAGGGCACAAACCAGCATGTTTACGCTTTTGAACATTTTTTTTATTTACAATAAAATTGCCTATACATGATATAATAAACACGTTTTCTACACTTACAAGTTTTTTTTTTAACCTCTTCACGTATATATCGTATCAAGTGATACCACATATTTATCGGGAAAATAATCCGAATTTTTTCCATGAAGAAGAGTGCGAACTGAAGGTAAGTAAAAATAATATTCTGAAACACTTGTTTTTACTTACCTTCAGTTCGCACTCTTCTTCCTGAAAAAAAATCGGATTATTTTCCCGTTGAATATGTAGCATCATTTGATGCACAATCCGTGAAGAGGTTAAGTTAAAGTATTGTTTTTTGGTGTTAGAACTCCTTGAATTTTTCAAGCAACATTTTGAAACAAAGTGAGTTAAAAAAGGAAAAGGAAACGGCGGATAATCGAAAGTTTACTGTAATATTATTGCTATTGGTTGTTCTTACACAAGCGTTCAGCTCTTCCGCAAATTATTAGCTCGTTTACGACATCTATTGGCATCAAAAGATACAGCAGCAAGAGAAGACTATTGGTGTGACTGAAGTATTAGAAATAAATGTGATTAGCAAACTGATACGTCTTGCTTTATTATAAGGATATAAGGATTAATAATAATAATAATAATAATAATAATAATAATAATAATAATAATAATAATAATAATAATAATAATAATAATAATAATAATAATAATAATAAAGTAGCTCGGACAGTAGGTAACCGAACTCAGAAGCTTCAGATGTGCAAAGCTATGGTCGAACCAATCTGAGCAGAGCCTGCCCTGACCAAACTAGGCCACCAAATACAGCGATCTTTATTCTTTACACCATAGTTTAGTTACCCACCAAATTCGGTTCAGATTCGACCAGTACTTAATAATAAACTACCAGTAAGGGACCATAACAGAATCCTTAGGATTTGGGAGAAATACATAAAATATCAGTATGATCAGAAGAAATTACGATCGAACCAGAGGAAGAGGTATATGATGGAAAAAAGGACTCAGTATATTGAAAAGTGAAGTAGTACAAGCCATCAAAGCCATGTGAAGAAGGAAGGCCATTGGAGACGAGGACTTACCAGAAGATTTACTCAAGAGATTAGGAAATAAAGCAATGAAATATTGACTTCTATTATTAGCAAAATCTACTTGAATCGAGAATGGCCAAAGGTATTTGTTGATGTAGATAGTTGTATTACCCAAGAAAAAAACAAGCAAAGAAGTGCAGCGATCCCAGAACCATTAACCTTATTTTTCACACTGAAAAGATTATTACGCACATACTAAACAGGCGCCTTTAAAGTAGAACAGAAAAGATGTTGGCAGAAAAACAATTTGGATTCGGTAAAGCAAATGGTACGAGAGATGCTATTAGGTTGATGAGAATTATATAAAACCGATTTTTTGATGTAAAGGAAGAGTTGTGTTTGTGCTTCAAAGATTGAGAAAAAGCTTTCAACCTGGTCAGTTGGACGAAACCTTTGCAAAAAAACTTCGAGGTCAACTGGAGAAACTGAGGACTCATTCGAAACCTGTACATAGAACAACGAGTGAAGTTGCACATTTAATGAGGATAATTAATAGTATGGAGATTGAAAGAGGAGTCAGACAAGGACGAAGCATGTCATCCCAATTATTCAACATTTATAGTGGATGTTTAAAGAAGGAATCATTAATGGAGTTGGGATTTTAAGATTAAAGGGCAGATCATTAACAAGATCAAATGTACAGATGATACGGTTATTATAGCTAGAACCGAAGAAGGATTACAGGAAATGATGAACAAAATAATTGACACTGGGAAACAATATGGAATGGAAATCATTATTGAAATATCGAAAGTCATAAAAATATCCCGTGGAAACGTGTCCTTATGGGTCAGAGTAGAACAAAGAGAACTTGAAGAGGCCGATAATTTCAAATTTCCGAAAAGTATTTTCACGAGACACGCTAACTGTACCAAAGAGATCAGGTCAAGAATAGCCAAAGCCAAACAAGCATTCAACAAGAAAACGTCACTCTTAATTAGCAGGCTTTATAATATACAAAAGAGTCGTCCACATATTAAGTAACTCGAGAAAGGAGGGAAGGGGCTTTGCGTTACGAAGTATGACTAGGAGCAGGAGAGCTTTACGCCTTCGTTATGTAACGCATGTTTTTGGCTGTAATTTTTACTTTCATTCTCATATTTATGCGCAATCTTTTTTTAAAAATAATTTTATCCAGTTTCCTTCTTTATAAATAAACTGGCAGAATACCCTTTCTTCGCAAGGGGAGAATACGTTTCATTTTGGGCATTCATCAATGAACGTAGGGACCTCAAAAATTATGAATTCGACACTAATATCGGTCATTTTCGATCATTTTTATATATCTCCTCTTACTGTAAGTTGTGGGACCGAATTTGGTTTTAAGCAGCATCGGAAGTGTCACTGTTTATCTCATCGACCCTGAAAACTATGAATTTGACACTAATATTGATCATTTTTGATCATTTTTATATATGTCCTCCCTCCCTTGCTCTAAGTTGCACCATCAAAGTGAAATGATAAAAAACATCCTAGGCCTGAACCTAATCTATGTTGAAAACTTCATCGAGATCGGTCTAGTAGTTCAAAAGTAATTAAGTTACAAACATAGCCATTTTCACTTTTATTTATATGAAGATAAGTAGATAAATGAATATTTCTACTGTTTCGGAAAATTGCAAACTGTAGACTACATAAATTGAATCATACACAAGGAATTCGAAGACGCACTAGACATCAGTATGACTGGTGACGAACATTGCGTGTATTAGAATACAATAAAACTCCGTTTTGTTTCTGTCGCAGCATTGCATTTACGGCTTACGTGTTTCTGGAGTTAGTTGTTAGTGATCTTAACCACCGCTTGAAAATGCACTCACGTTCTCACTCGTATCGGTATTCCTGAGAAAATCATTAAAACTTTTGATTTGAATCATTATCCACTCTTTTCTTCTAATGGGTTTCGCATGTAAAACAGAAGAAACTCTTTTTCGTGAAATATTTTCCGGAATGGAACGATCCACGATTTCCAGACCAAAATTAGATATTAAAAACCTAATTCGTCGGATATTCATCTCGTACTTAATTTTTTGATTTTTAGATTTGAATATTTCTGAAGAAATCAAGTTTATTCGTATTCTCGCATGGCCTTAAGGATTAGAAGAATTTGGAAAGGGGTGAACTGAAAGCCAAAGTCCAAAGTTGCTCGAAAGCTGTTCACAAACGATATGCCCCTGCTCCTCCATGTGTACAGCCACGCTGAATTTGTGGTTGACGATGAAGAGAACTTCTTTGCATAGTCAACACTGGCGAACTTCAAATACAAAAAGCATCCTGGATCTCGGAGGAAGAAATCGATGTCAGTTCTTTAGATCCTGTTTCAGCTGGATCTTTCGGCAGTACTTCCTCCTTGCCAATATAGGTGACCTAAAAGAATGGGTGCGATCTCCTTGGGAAAAACAACAGTATGCAATTTCGAAGAACTATGACTGGTTAATTAAACAACCTTATGGGATTAAAATATTATTACTGTATTATCATTTTCTAATACTTTGATTTGTTGGCAAAAAACACTACAAATATATTCAGAATACAAGGATTTTGTAATAAAAAGTTCTACCATTAATTTTATTTTTATTGTAATAACCTTCAAGGTAAGCAAAATTGGTTAAAAAAATAAAAAAAAGTGTTACGTTATAAAGGGGAGAGGGGTTTGGCCTTGCGTTATTAAGTATGAAAAGGGGATAGAGGGGGTAAAAATTGGTGAAAAATAGCGTTATGTAATATGCGGAGAGTCCCTAAAGAAGAAGTTGTTCAAGTGATACATATGGAGCATTGGACTGTATGGTTCAAAGACTTGGAGATAACGGAAGTTAGAGAAGAAATATTTAGATAAATTCGAAATGTGATGTTGAAGAAGGATGGAGAAGATAAAATGGCCAGATAGAGTAACAAATGAAGATGTTTTGAAACTGATAGGAGAGAAAAGAACGCTTCTAGCCAGCATATTCATAGGAAGGCAAATTGGATTGGCTACATCTTGCTAAGAAATTGTCTTCTTCATTCGGTTATAGAAGGGAAGGTGAAGGAAAGCCAGGAATAGGGCTGAAGATCGAGCAACGTGGAAGAAATATTTCCAGGTCCAAAACTAAAATTAAACCTCATTAGCCCCAGGACTTGTCAAAAGGCAGAATACCTAATAGTAATAATAATACAAGCCAAGCCGAGTCAGACCCTCGCCCAGCTTGGCCAACAAACATAAGAGATCTTTATTTCTTAGACGATAAGCTACTTACCTTCCAAATTTCGTTCAGATCCGGCTACTAGTTTCCAAGAAATAATGTACTACATACACACACTCATACGCCTGGAGTGCATAATTGCTGAATTATGCGTAGTTTTTGAGATCGAGCATGAAATATATCAAAATATTTAAATTTTTCCAGGCTACGACCATCGTCACACATCTGCTTTCTTCGCATTATTACAATGTCCTCACTGTTTTCTCCACGTAATATCAGTCATGATATTTTTGCAATTGTTTATTTACACACATAATTACTTGGTGGCATAAGCAGCAATTTTTAGCACTTTGCCCTCCTGAGATATTACGCCCCAAAAATGGCATCAAAATAACAAACTTCAACTTTCGGACCCCCATAAATCTACGGTGTCAGTAGTATCATAGCTGCGGATATTTTTACAGACTCTTTACATGCAATAGTATTCAGCGCAAAACTTATGAAACCCCCACTATATGCCATTCCAAAATTCAGTCCGTTTAAAAGTGTAATTTTCTCTAGTTCTTCTGGTGATTTGATTATTTGTTTGCAACTCTGCATATTTATTTAGACGCAAAAGTTTATATTCTCCGTGTACCTCAGTCTCTCCTGTAAACATTTATTTTTGTTTTGTGTTCGTCTGATTCGTACATTCTGAGCAACTGTAGTTTTCGTAAACGCTTGCAAATGCAAAAATTGGCGCTCCACCGACAATAAAGATGGCGCCATTCAAGAACACTTGTACAGTCACGAACATTAATAAATGGAGGCTGAAGCCATTATTTCTTATGGCTAAAACCTCCATTTATTAATGTTCGTGACTGTACATACGACAACGTGAATGATGTTATTGACCTCATACACAAGGTTTACCACACTCAAATTTTATAATTTTCGGAGATGGTCGAGCAACCACCTCTGGACCATTTCGTACGGATTGACTGTATTTCATATTTTAATACGGGAGTCAAAATTTCATATTTCATGTTTTAATACAGGGGCCCAGCGATATAAATTTTCCGATTCATAAAAACATACTCCACTTATTCCTATATTGTTGTTTAGCCGTAAAATTTGTTTGAAATAAATATTGTCTGAAAAAAGTTTCATGAAGTGAAAAATCTAACGATTCTTCATTTCTGCAAAAAATGTTTCAAAAACTTCAATATATATTCTTCCCTCAAAATTTACCTTTGATCTCTTTAATTTAATATGCGTAAGGGGATGTTTTCGCATAGATTTAAACACAATATAATCAAAGAATTTCTTCTTATTTTCTGTTACAAAAATAATCTTCATAAGGAACTGGAACTTTTATGTAGTTATTTCATTACATAGTCACTTGTATATGTAAAGAAAAATTGGAATTTTCTGTTCTTGAAATTGATAAATTCACGATGGTTTCTTTTCGCTTTCTCGTTACATTTTATTTAATGGGATGGGATATTTGTACTGTACGAACGCGATTTTTGTAACATGCACTTTACACACACACACACACATAGAGAGAGAGAGAGAGAGACAAAGAAAGAAACACTATGTAAGTTTTTACTTGCAACTCGAAATATTAAAATTTTCCGGTTCCCGAAAGCTAATTGGAAAATTATAATTTGTTGCTAACTTTCCTCTACAGAAATTCAATTTTATAGCTCAATGTGCATACCTAACATCACTATACATAATATTCAAAATTGCCCGGGTTATGAAAAGAATTTCCACTTGTTTCTACATTATAATGAAAATTTTCCGATCCATGAAAACTCCTTTCACTTGTTTCTGCAGGAAAATAAAACTTCCGATTCATAAAAAGTTTTTTACTTTTTGCTTCAAAATGATGAAAATTTTCCTACTTATAAAATGTTTTTCAGTTTTTCCATACACGACAAAAAAATTTTCGATTCATGAAAAGTTGTTTCATGTTCCTATATAGTACTGGAAAATTTCTGAGGCATAAAAATTTTCAGATTCTTTAAACGATCTTCCACTTTTTAACATTTCTATACGTGAAGTCAATCAACTGTATGGTTAACAAGGAATTGTTACTTGATCACTGATATTTGTTTAGAATAGAAAATTTTCCACCTCACGTCACTAACTGTGGTTATCAAAAATAAAGAGGTATGTGAATAAAGAGTACTTCGAAGTGTGAGGGTGTCAAAAGTTGAAGAGAGTCTTCAGTAGCATCTTTTAGAGAAAGTTTCGTACCACAAATAGTTTTAAAGGCATCAAACCAGTAGCAGAATGGTATATACAAGCATTGTTTAAACTTTTATCGACTATGGAGATTTTAATTTCTCATTGTTATGTTTAAGTGTAAGTATATCACCCGAATAAAGATTAATTTCCTAGCACTGTTTAAAAGCAGTTTCTGTATCCGTATGCTCATTAGATATATCTGGAATTCAGGTATATTTTGAAATAGTCTAGCGGCGAAATCGAGTAATGGGAGGCTTAGAGGGTACAACATGTTACCGAGTGCCAACTGTTATATTTTGATTTATGGATCCTTAGGGAACATGAAACGGCTTGTTGGCATTCTTAAATTTCTAAAATTACGTCAGGAGCCGCCATTTTGTAAAAGTGATGGCAGTTGTCAGAAATACACTACTTTATCTGTAAATATACATGAAAGGCCCTCAATATATGCATATTTAATATATGTTTGTATGATATAAGGCTGTATAAGTTGGGACAGATTATTTAAAATGTGGTACCAGAACGCATAAAATATATTTTCAACATGGCGGCCAAGAATTTTCAAAATGGCCGTCGTATTTTTACTTATTAATCTAGCCAAGTTTGATATCAAAAAATATTTTTAAAGGGATGCAGAATTCAATGAAGATGTTTAACATGAAGCAAAAAGCATCTGCAACAAGGTATTGTGGGTGACAAAACCAAAATGTTGGCCATTGATTCTTTCTTGGAAACGGAAGTGAATAAATGCAAACTAAGTACAACACCAGCATCTATAATACTCTGTAAAAGTTTTAAATGATGTAAATAAATAACAACTAATTATATATGAAACAATACCGGTTTTAATGAGACAATAACATGAAAAAATAAAATGCAAAAGAAGAATAATTTCATTTGGTTAATGCCATGAAAAATTATAAATCAAACTCATCATAATCAATTATATTACTTGCGTACGGATTTTTATAGTCTATTGTATAGCTACATGCTTTATTAATATAATGTAATTTTTTAAGCAAATAAAACATTATCAACTGCTTGTTCTATTTCATCTAATGGTATTTGTATTCCTTCACTGGTTGCCCATTCCATAACATGTGGCCATGAAATTCTTTGCAGTGTTTCATAAGATAATTTGTGGGCACGGATAAAACAATTGTATGATTTTCCATCTAAGATATGTGTAGCTACCTTTGCTCCAAACACGCCACTTTGCTACCAGACTTCAGTAAGACCTGCATCTGCCATGTGCTTTTCAATGACACACATGACGTTCAGAGCTATGTGAAATCCTCCAAGTTTCATCACAAGGTTTCTGCAGGCATCACCATTTACCCATGCTAATGGTCTTGCTTTGCAGTAAAGATTTTCGTTCAATGTTAAAACTGTTGGATGTTCAGGGTTGAGTTTGTCTGATATTTTAAGACTTTGTTGGATTACAGTTCACAGAGTATTTTCTTCATAAGCAACAGCAGTGATAATTGGCATACATCCAACAGCTGTTAAACTATTTTCGGTCGATATAGAAGACAAAGCATTGAAGTCTGTCCACGAAGGAATATCCTGAGCGTTTAAATTACTCTGTAACGTTATTTCTTCGTTACCTTCCCTAATTCAAATATATTTTGAACACTTATAAAGTTCAAAAGATCACAAATGAATTGCAGCACAGTTATGCACTTTTAGATTATATATTTTTCCACATATACCTTATTTGTCACATTAAAATAATATACATCCAATTATAACAATATGGTTCTTCGTTCTATCTATTTCTACATTACCATATCAACCAGATAAACTAGTTGTCATAGCAACGAAAAAAGGAAAATCTCGATATAATACAAATATTTAAATTATTTCTTCATATACCTTCTTCTTCTCAATAGCTAGTGCCCTTTAAATAGCACTTTTCGCCCGTAAATAGAAACAATATTTAAAAATACATAGAAAATATACACTATCGTTGTACAATGGCTCCCGAACTGCAGGACTTCTTTAAATGGAATACAATTAAAGAAAAAATCTTGGACCGTTTTTTTATTTTATTAACATAGTTACCTTACTTTTTGAATAGTCTTTATATATATATATATATATATATATATATATATATATATATATATATATATATATATATATATATATATATATATATATATATATATAAAATACAATTCATGAAATAATATATTATTATCATCTTATTTCAATATCATTCTTGTATTTATCTAATATCAATTTTATTTTAATTCTATAGACTTATAGATGAGAAGGACATATTCAAAATGTGATAAGTGGATTGATTATTTTAAGTTCTAAATAGATTCTTTAATTCAACACCGTTTATAATTGATAACAATAAAGTTGATGTAAATTAAAATGCAATTTAACCTATTTTATTTATTCGGCTTAGCATAAATTTGATAGACAATATTTGTATTGATGCACAAATGTACTTGCATAGAATGTGAACGAAGTAAAAATTACAATGAAATCATAATAATATTCAAAGTGAAACAAAACAAAAACCAATTGAATGTTTTGACAGACGCTATAAGTTTAGCTCATATTACATTACCAAAAGATTCGATTAGGTTACATTGAATGGCACAATATTGAGTATAGTCCTGTATGGTTTTTACTTCACCGGTTCTTTGGTTCCAATTTTGAAAATTTCTGCCACCTATGTAATTACTACGAAATCTGGAAGTATGTGGAGAATTAGGTCGATTGTTTACATTATTCCTAAAAGCGGTACGATTATTATTTCTGTTTCTTCTAAAATTAGGTTCGGTTGTATTGCTATTATGAGAAAATCCAACATTACCTCTCGTATTACGACTACAATCTTCTCTAACATTGATATTTCGTACAGAAATATGATTAGCTTGCTTTCTGCTAGTATTACATTGCAATTTGGACTGACTCTCATAATTTTGAAGTATCATTATTAAATGATCGAACTTAATTCACTGCGAAGAGATCAATACTTACTGTAGCTTAAACGATAATAATATTCTTATTGATGCAATAAAACGTGATTCTTGCTGATATGGATTGATCTGCTTCAAGTTATTATAAGTTGAAATTACAAAATCTGTAATACTTTTGTCTACTTTAGGATCAAAATGTCGGTTTCTAATTTGACCATCCCGGTGTGCTAACATAAAGTCATTTTCAAAATGTGCTAACAACGCATTTTTAAAATCTGAATAACTACGCAGACTACCTTTGATCGCTTTATACCATACCGAACAAGGTGGTAACAATATATGTGGCAATATTTTAAGGAAATTAGCCTTATCTATACCAATTAGATCACATTCTTCTTCGAATTTTTCCAAAAAGGTAGTCGCTGGGATGTCCTCAGATCTACAGCTGAATTTAGTTAAAGTTCTGATTTAACTGAATTTCACGCTATTACATTTAGTACTAAAATACCTTAGATTATAATGGTGCCGGGTTCGTTCATTATCTGTTCCTGTTCGGGAAAGGCAGATATAAGGGAATGAGATTCGATACTCATTTGTTCCAGTTCGAGAAGACCAACTAATAATAATATTGGGATCCGAACCTTGGATCTCTTTAAAATCTCCTTTACAACATCATTCAATTGCACAAATTAATAAATTGAAGTAAGAAACTGGTTACAAAATAAGTGTCTTCACCCCCCACGGTCCTAGGATTCGGGCGTTACACCAACTAGAGGCGATTGTCGTATACCCACCGTCGCTGTTGCGTCAGCTCCAAGATATACTAGTCAATACCTGTAAAAAAAATACAAGGTGGGACAGCAATGCATGATTTACGCCAGATGGATAGTGGGAGACGAAAGTAATATTTGTTCTCCACTGCTTTACAGATACCTTACCTTTTAATCCTGCTCTAAGCCATGTACGCTTTTATAAAATAATATCCTCCATTCGCTGAGAAAGAGACAATATAGATCACACACTTTGAAATTATCAAGTATTACTTTTCATTGCATATTAAAAAAAGAGATATTTTGCAAATCACTTATATTTAAATTTTAACTTCAATGAAAATAAAACATTTACACATGTATAAGAACACAAAACACAAGATCTCACTTGGACAAAAAGATGGCCCAATCACTGTGGTATACGAACCGATACGATACCGAAATAATACGCGAAGTTTACGACCGAACGAATATAATGAATCGGTTAGTGAGTATGAAATTCACTACAGACACTTCACTTCAATTAAGCTGCAAGGGGTTGCGATTGATCATTTTCCATTGTTTCATCTTGTGGTTTTTATGGTCTGTCCGGCTAAGTTTTAGTATTACGTTGCTAAATCATCTTATGATGCTTTGATAATTTAAACATTATAATTTTGGGGACTCTTTTAATCTTGGTGAAAACAGATACTTGATACACTCAATTCATGCGGCGACTCTCTGGACTCTCTCTTTTGAGCGTTCACTTGGACTCTCACATGATGACTCCTACCTTGTGAGTGAGTGCTACTCTTCTGCGCTTCACATCGTTGCCAGTTAGCAGCGCAAGAATACACTAACAAATTAAAATATAGTTCGTAGAAAACATTAAGTTTTGCCTTATTATATTGTTAATAATATATAATGAATGGTTCATAGGTTAACAGAAAGCACATTAAAACACTGATGGTTCCAATAAGTTGTGGAATTGACGATTATTGATAGATTTCACATTGTCACGTAAAAAACTGTCATCGTCATGAGGGCTTGTGCGTGGGCGTTGATTTCGAGAGTAGCAAAATTCCTCTACCTTATATAGGCTGACGGGAGGAAGCGAGACTGTCTGGAAAAGTGAGGCACCTTTTGGGTGACAAATTCCTGAGCATTGTTCTCCTCCAACTATTAACTGGTTGCGTTTCATTTCCCAGAATTGATGTTGGAATAATACGAGGGTTGATTTAAAAATTCATGCCAATCCATCTTGTTACAAGATGTCTTGGCTTTGCGTGGGTATGGTTGATTCGATGGTCTTATTTCCTCGTCCTCAATATTAGAGATTGTGTCCTCCCTTTCAGAATAACCTTCTGATGGGTTACTGTCTTCTTCACAGGGTCTTGATTCATTTCTACTTTGTTCCTCATACACCACGTTGAGGGCAGGATCAGAATTATACTTGCAATACTAATTTTCTCTTTGATTGCCTGCACCTCTTCTTGCAGTCTCCGAATTTGATTTGTATGTTCGTTCACTTGTGTTTCCACTACATCAACGGTACTTCTCACCACTGCAAAGCTATGGATAATCTGCTCTATCATATTGTCAGTAATTTCCAGTTTGGTATTTATTTGCTACGTTACTTGCTCCAATTTGAATCCATCTGCTGTCCTATTTGTTGAGTTACTTGTTCTAGTCTGGTATTCAATTTGGAATCCACCTGCTGTCCTATTTGTTGAGTTACTTGTTCTAGTCTGGAATTCAATTTGGAATCTATCTGCTGTCCTATTTGTTGAGTTACTTGTTCTAGTCTGGAATCCAATTTGGAATCCATCTGGTGTCCTATTTGTTGAGTTACTTGTTCTAGTCTGGAATCCAATTTTGAATCTATCTGCTGTCCTATTTGTTGAGTTACTTGTTCTAGTCTGGAATCCAATTTGGAATCTATCTGCTGTCCTATTTGTTGAGTTACTTGTTCTAGTCTGGAATCCAATTTTGAATCTATCTGCTGTCCTATTTGTTGAGTTACTTGTTCTAGTCTGGAATACAATTTGGAATCCATCTGCTGTCCTATTTGTTGAGTTACTTGTTCTAGTCTGGAATCCAATTTTGAATCTATCTGGTGTCCTATTTGTTGAGTTACTTGTTCTAGTCTGGAATCCAATTTTGAATCTATCTGGTGTCCTATTTGTTGAGTTACTTGTTCTAGTCTGGAATTCAATTTGGAATCTATCTGCTGTCCTATTTGTTGAGTTACTTGTTCTAGTCTGGAATCCAATTTGGAATCTATCTGCTGTCCTATTTGTTGAGTTACTTGTTCTAGTCTGGAATCCAATTTTGAATCTATCTGCTGTCCTATTTGTTGAGTTACTTGTTCTAGTCTGGAATACAATTTGGAATCCGTCTGCTGTCCTATTTGTTGAGTTACTTGTTCTAGTCTGGAATCCAATTTTGAATCTATCTGGTGTCCTATTTGTTGAGTTACTTGTTCTAGTCTGGAATCCAATTTGGAATCTATCTGGTGTCCTATTTGTTGAGTTACTTGTTCTAGTCTGGAATCCAATTTGGAATCTATCTGGTGTCCTATTTGTTGAGTTACTTGTTCTAGTCTGGAATACAATTTGGAATCCCTCTGCTGTCCTATTTGTTGAGTTACTTGTTCTAGTCTGGAATCCAATTTTGAATCTATCTGGTGTCCTATTTGTTGTGTCACTTGCTCCAATCTGGAATCAAAATTTTATGTCATGGAATTCATCTGCTGTCCAAGCTGTCGTAAAAGATCAATCACGTCCGATGAATTCTCAGTTGCTGGAATATTAATGTCTTCAACTTCTTTCCTGTATTCATTTTATCTCTTCGATATATTTTTCTTTTATTACATACTAAAATGTACTACGTGATGTTGAGATAGTTTACTAAACTTCTGACTAATCTCAAGGTTCCACGGTTTCGGCACCCTATAAATTTGTAACGTTATTTCTTCGTTACCTTCCCTGATTTAAATATATTTTGAATACTTATAAAGTTCACGAGATCACAAATGAATTGCACCACGGTTATGCACTTTTAGATTATTTATTTCTCCACATATACCTTATTTGTCACATTAAAATAATATACATCCAATTATAACAATATGGTTCTTCGTTCTATCTATTTCTACATTACCATATCAACCAGATAAACAAGTTGTCATAGCAACGAAAAAAAGAGAAAAATCTCGATATAATACAAATGTTTAAATTATTTCTTCAGTTACTTTCTTCTTCTTCTTCTTAATAGCTTGTGCCCTTTAAATAGCACTTTTCGCCCCTAAATAGAAACAATATTTAGAAAAACATAGAAAATATATACTATCGTTGTAACTCATTCTGCAAAGTACTCAGGCAATATCCTGTGCAAATGCAATACCAGCTTCCGCACTTTCATTATTTATTAACTCATCTGACTTTAGTACTCCAGGTGAATATACAGGGATAGGTCAGATTTGCCCCCTATAAGGTGTTTCTAATACTTGGTTAGGAAGCAAGTTTAGGAATTTTGGGAGTTTTATTCATAACTACCTTAAGTTCCATATGGTGTTCATTTTCTGCAACAACTAAAGATTTAACTTGATATACTACCATCTGCGTTGCATGAAAAGTTCTCTCACCATTAAGAATCTCTTCAATAATGTCAGTATTATCTGTTGAAAAGTGTACAAAATTGACTGATTGAAGATCAGAAGGAATTCTCGTATTTCCATTCATTGCAAAATTTTCCCATTCTTTCTGTGCTACTCGTAATGTTGTGTCGATACACCGCACCTAATTTTGGCTGATCGTATTTCCCGCTTTATCCATTAGATCAACAAATAACTTCGACCTATTAGCTTGATGGACTGCGATACCAAGGCCAATGTGTTATGGAGTTAATATATAACCTTTAGGAATAGCATAAATTATGTCCTGATCCAGGCTGAGTACACTTATATTATCTTTGGTATTTGTAGTATCTTCATCCCATGCATCATTTGTGAGAATGACATAAACAAACATGTATAGTCTTTCAGGAATCACTTTCTTGGCTAGATCCTCACTAACATGGGCACAATTACGATATGTTAGTAATGCTTTTGCATCTATTCTGATCTTTTTTGCACAATGATATAAAGTGAACAGGGTTTCTGATTCGCAGTTGGTCATATGTTCTAGAATTATGTCCTCTTCAACTGTAGTTTCTTCACGGGTAACCAATGTTTGAGATTCTGTATTACAGATTTTCCATCTCTTGGTGAGAAGATGAGTAGTGGTTAATGTGGATCAAGATAAGAGACAAATTCAGTCTGTTAATGAACTCAAAAAAAGCTGTCACATGCTGAATAGTTGAATAGATTGGCGGCAACAGAGTACAATAACGGTATGTAGAAAAACTGATATCCCGCTATGATAAAAGATTGAATGTTAACGGAGAATTTGTTAGAAAGTGAAGTAAGATACCCAGTTTCTGTATCATAAATATTCTGAACTGTTTTTCACATCATTAAAACAACCGTGTTTTTCTGGATGACTCTCGTATATGGATGGTAGGGTTATTCTTTTTAAAACTAGGTGTTACAAGTTTTTTTCTTAATCTAACTATTTAAATAAAACATTTTGATTAAAACATATTAACACTTATTTTGAATTAAAACGTAACTAGAAATACACACACACACACACACACACACACATATATATATATATATATATATATATATATATATATATCTTCCTTTTAAAGTTAGTTTCGTCCCCGAAGTAAACATTTTTCTCCTTGTTATACATTTGCACAATTCTTTCTTTCCAACTTTATTTTTCTTTAAATAAAGGAATGAAAAGCAGTAACGTAGTAGAAAAATCTTGTACTGTCTTTCAACATGTCTTAAATATCTTTAGGGAAAAATGTGTGTTTGTGTTTGTATGAAAAACGACAAAAAAATAGGAAAAAATACTAACCTAGATGGAGAACAGCGTATAGAAGTAAAGCGATGAAAAAAAAGCAAGAACTTCTTGGGTAGTGTCTATACGTATTTCATAAATTTGCCACACATAAATTGGCGGAAGATGGGAGGGAAGTAGAGTTTGCGTCCGTGAAAAGTTGTCTCTTGGGAAACGTTGAGAAAAAGAATTTAGTCTTTTTTTTATTCCTTGCTCGGAGCGGACCGAGATTTTATTACCTCAACGAAGTCTCTAGGAAAAAAATGTAACGAAACAGAAAGAGAGAAAGAGAAACGGAGATAAAGTCAGAAAAAATATATATAAATATATGGACGTCGTAGAGGGCTGAAAAATATGTGTGTGTGTGTGTATAGTTACATACGTACATACATACATGCATGAAAAGTAAGTGAAACAGAGGACTTGATAGATGTATTTTCCTTTAAAAAAAGGCTGATGGTAAGTTTGGAAGGTGTTCATACAGTGCAAGGGCATTCACAGTTGTCAAGACTTTGGTACAATATCCTGTCTACCTTTTAAAGTATTTGTTAACAATAATCCACGCGGAAGAAGAAGAAAAAGAAGGAATAAAATAATGGGGAAAGAAGTAGAACAAAAAAGAAACAGAGGATATAGGAGGGAAATTCCAGAAAGATGTATTCCTCCTGCTTTTCCATAAGAGAGAGAGTCAGTTCTCTTTTTAGCCGTTGGAGCCTTTCCTGGTTTAACCCTAATTTACAGCTGCAATCTCTCTTGCTGTAAGTATGCGGTCGAACCCAAGTTCTTGTCGTCCTCTCGCGATTTTTTTAAACTAAATTTTATTTTCTTTTCCAAGGTTTTAAAAGGCGATAGGCTTCCATTAAGAGAAAACGAAGTAAAAAGATCTTCTTGGTATTCGCTTGCTTTCTGAAAAGAGAGAATTTCCCTTACCTTTCACCCCCCCCCACTACACTACTAACACCACCACCACCCTTCTTCTTCTTTCCTTCTATATAGGGTTCACTACTTCTCTGTACCCCTCTCCGTCACTTTCCGAAGTCTGTCTGAACTTTAAAATTTCTCCCAACACACACTTTTCCCTTTCCCTTCCTTCCGCACACAGTCTTATAGCAAGCAATCTCTTTTCCCTTCGGCGTAATTGGTAATAAATTTGGTTTTCTAAATGAAGGGCGACTTCAGTCTCTCATTCCAAATGTTGGTTTTCCTGTACATATAACGTGCTGCTTTCTCCTCTCTCTCTTTCTCTCTCTCTCTCTTTTTCTTTCACCGTATCTTTTGCTTAATGTCAAAAGAAAATTCGAAATTTTGTACATGTAAAATTTTTCACTTTCACTTTATTTTCCTTCTTAAAGTTATAGTTAAACAAGTTGACACGGATCGTTGAGTAGTGAAAACATTTGTAAGCATGAGTTGTGAAAACAATTTTGTAAAATGGAAAGTTTCTGTGGAACTTTTAAGGGAAGTCAAGTCATTTTTTTTTACTATAGCTAGTTTTTAATCAATCTAGCGGAATGGGCAATGTGTCTACCTAAAAATCGGAGCTTAATCGCAGTAGTGGTCGGATGTGTATAAACTCGTAAGCCCTATTCTCAGGTTGAATCGGTCTTGAAGTCGGGCATTAACTCACATGAACATGAGTCCTGTAAGTGGAAGACAAGCCAGAAGTTGAGTCCTAGCAAGTGCTAGCCCTAATTAGGCTAGTGCGCACGAATAAGAGTGAGTTTAAGCCTCAATAAGGATAGTGAACCCTAGCTTTTTTTGAGCGCGACCCCAGCGAGATTAATAAGTGCTATATCGAGCTAGCACAACTGTCTTTGAGGATAACCCGAGCTCAATCGAATGCAAGTTTGAGCTAGCGTGAGTCTGAGTTGGTGTGGCCCATTGAAAATTTTGAGACTGAGCCTATGCAAGCTTGAGTGAGTTTCGATTGTAAAGTAATCATCTTTGGAAGAGGTGAGACTTGTTCTCTTATTCGAATGCAGTTTAGAGGTTGACACAGCCTCTGTCAAAAAGGATGTTTGGGACAAGCTGGGATACAATGGCTCCCGGTATGGTAGAGGCTGTCTCATCTGGAAAACCTGTCGTGAAAGAGATATCTCGTCTCGGAAAGTGTGTTTCTACTAGAAGTGTTTTGTCTGTTCTTGAAGTTGTCACGGAAATTCTGTCTCATTGGCAACCATAGCTTATGTCCCGCGAAGATTTGGACATCGAGATTTTGGCTAGACGAGATTTTGGCTCGTGAAGTTTCTGACAGCACGATTTTGACAGGCGAGAACTAGACCGGTGAGGTTTTGGCCGGTGAGATTTTTACCAGATGACTATGTGTTCCTTTGGCCTGCAATGTTTTTGACAGTGAAACTTTGACTAGGCAGGGTTCGGGCCCGCGAGGTTCTGGTTGTGAGAATTTTACCGCAAAATTCTGTACCCAAACCGTGGTACTTCGCCTCCGCGAAGTGGAAGGTCGTGGAAGTGTGTAGCATTTTCTTCACAGGATTGAGTATGTGCCTTTCTTTTGCTATATCCAGTTACTGTATTTTTGTTTAAGTGGATAAAGCTTTTGTTTACACAGATTTTATGAGAAACATGAGTGAGTTTTAGTTCTGTTTAAACGTTAGATCCACAGCCACATCAACCAGGTCAAGTTACAATTAAAGAAGGTCTTTTAAACAGATACCATAGTCGTTTCTGTTGTTAATAGATTGACTTCTGATTGGTATCATTTCATAAATATGGATTGGATTGGAACCTCAGAACGAGCAACATATCTAATATTGTCTACTACAACTATTACTTCTACTATACTGCATCATCATTATTATCATCACCATCGCCATTGTCATCATCATCATAAAGATTTCGCCATCCCTTTTAGTCGCTGTCTGCAAAATGGAAAAGCTTTCATATATTAATCCTCAAGTAGCTATTACATTTCAACAGAAAATTTACCTTGTGGTAGTATCAAAAATTAAATGTATTCCTACTTCCTCTTGTGTACTTTTCTTCCATATATCTCAGAATCAGGCTTTCACTCAGGGTTTTAAAATACCGTGTTATAAAATGCCCTCTTTACGGTCATGGCTGTACCCAAGTGGAAAGCATTGAGAACAGCCATAAATTAATCTTTGGATACATATTTAATTGAACAGTTCTAGAAAAAAAGTATCCAGAAGATAAACCTAAGTTATCTATAGTATATAAGAATTAGGACACTTTACACGCTACCACTCACATACTTACAAGTCATTTTTTCCCCATATACTCATTGGACATATCAGAAGTTCACTTACATTTTGGACAATTTCTCTTACGATGAGGATGCATTTTAGACGTTTTTTCTTCACCGACGGAACACTTCATGACATTTTCAGACATGTTAAGCACAATGACCAAAAGTCATTTCTAAAAAAAATGTCCAAGTACTGTTTTAGTTTTTGCAATGTAAGAACTAGACAATATTCTTCAATCTGAGACATTTTATAAAGACAAGTTGTTGCTGCTTCGTGTTACGATTACTGCAACATAACTTTGTTAACCATAATATCTGATATGAACCACTTAAATTTGCTGTGGTGATTCCTTCCCGAAGCAACTTTAACTAAAATATTCCAGCGTATTTGGTAACTACGGTTTCAGTACCCAAGGAATTTTCTTTTTATAAATAGTTTCCAACTTCAGAGGAAGGAACTGAGACTTCAACTACTTTTAATACCTAATGAAAGAAAAAGTTTTAGTTCCTTTCTAAACACAGTCTCGAGCTAGAGAGTTTCCAAAATACAAGTAGAATCAGCTACAAGTGTACCACAATTTGATGATAACATTATATTCTTGATAACTTCCTTGGTCTATTAATTATAGATAACAATCTCTGTGAACGAAATGAACTTAAATTTGTGGATTATCATTAGATGGTCCTTTTAGTTTAAAAAAGACTGATATTAAATGTAGTTGAATAATAAGAAAGTAAAAGTAAATTAAGGACCATGAAACACAGTGCTATTTAAATACAAGCTTAACACGGCCGAAATTTGTCATTCTCCTTAACAAGATTTGCCATTCTCTATCAAACAGCAAATTTTGGGGAAAAGTTTATGGCTAGTAAGAAAATCGGTAACATGAATAACTGAAAGGATTCACTAGATAATATTACTGCCTTATTTATTAATTAGTTCATTTGTAATTTCTTAATTATAATTCTAATCCTATTATGTTTGTACTTTATGCAGGTGTGTGACTGCAATGGCTAGAAATATCATATGATCATTCAGTTTTCGAGGTAGCTTTTTAGTCAGAAAATCGAAACTGCTTAAAGTAACTGGAAGGAACTTTTGGCTAACTTGCAATTCATCATCTGAATTTGCAGAATTCATGTGACATATTGTATTTCAGCTCCACTGTAGCGGGATGAACGTGTGCGTTTTCGTCACTGAAGACACAGTGGGGGCTCAGGTCTCACGTTAAAATACAGATTTAAGTCTCACAAAGTAAATCTTTAAGTAGATCTTTAGCAGTGTTTCTTTGAGAAACAACGTTCCGGGGGGCGGAACACTTAGTATTCCGGGTGGCACTGCTGTACAATTCTATTTATTATTATATTAAATAAGTATTTTTGGTCTCCTCCGGGGGGCACTCTCAGAGCTCTGGGCGGCAGTGTCCTCAAAAAACGTGTCTGGAAGAAACACTGATCTTTAGTAAGAACATCAAAACTGTTTAAAGCAACTGGAAGAAACTTTTGGCAAACCTGCAAATCATCACTTAAGTTTGCATGTTTCCTTCATTCTTGAAATCATTTAATTTTACTCGTCAGAAACTTGCTGTTAATATTTAAACTCCCTCAGCAATGAAATAAACAAAATCTCAGAACTACAGGGATATTATCTACTGCTTATTGAACTTGTCCTTCGAAAAGTTTGAATATTCGTCTCTTGGATTTGATTAAATTACAGTGTTTTGAATATTATCGCTTCCGTCTAACAATAACATACATTGGAGAGATAGAAGGCAAGTGCTGCCATCTTTCTCTTAGTGATAGTCGAGCCTTTATAATTACCTTAAATGCATTATTATTGCATACTGTAAGTTTCATATAAAGACAAACATATCTTACATTAACTCCACTGAAATCTACATAGAAAACTCTTTTACCTTAAGTCACAATGAGAAGTCATCATGCGTGTAGCAAAAAGAAGGAGAAGAAGAATAAGAATCATGAACCTTATTATATGTACAGTTAGAAACAATATTAAATATAGGTTGGAGGTATAAGAAATGATAGCTCCGGGTACTTAATATTGCTTCTGACTGTTCAAGTATAAATAATTCAGACACTGAATACATGCTAGAATAGATATATAAATACTCTAATTTTCTGATGTTGAGGGAATGAAAGTGTGATTTAGACTAAGTAGAAAAGTAAAAATAATCGGACGTAGTGTTTTGTGTGTGTGTGTGTTTCTTATAGGGAATTGGTTGTTGTAACTGTTGATTTGTGTTTTTTGCTTATAGTTTGTTGACTTGGAAGGGTTGAGACTAAGAAGCTGTTGTAGGAAAACAGAAGTAAATCAATATGAAGTAGAGACGATCGTTAATATGATTATTTTGTGAAGTGTTAAGTAATGAATATATTTAGGGCTTCCACATAGGCAATTGTACTGACTAAACTATTACTCCCCTTCCAGACTTGGTTGCTGATAGTTCTCTTACTCTTCAAAAATTTGATAACTACGACTAATCTGAGTCTTTTCGAAGCACTTCCCACATATTGTAGTGGGTAAAAGATAGCTTTGGAGTTAATACCTGACAGATAATCATTTGACGTCACAGAACCTGATAATATGAAACAGTTAATGATACAAATGAATTTATTATTATTATTATTATTATTATTATTATTATTATTATTATTATTATTATTATTATTATTATTATGTCCAAAATTACCACATTTATTTCGTTAATATATAAACGACGTACTTCAATAATCGAAATCTGCTATCTTTCAAATACCTGACTCCCTTTTTAGCAAGGGTTTGGCATCTTGACAGGATAAGAAGTGAAAGATTTTTGTATTGAAGAAATGCCAATTGACGTATACACGCGACTGTCTGTCTAAGCCATAATTACCCAGTTTATGTAAGTCATATTTAAAATCACAATTTTCAGGTTTTCTCGCTACACAAACTGCTGTTTATTTTTCTTTTCAGTTTAAGGGAAAGGGAGTGACTACCCTATCCCTGCTCTACAGAACTAGTGAACGTGAACCAACCAACTAAATTCAGGCAGAATACTCGCACAATACATAACGGCAGCAAAAACGAGCTACTCCTGGATGTTTATGCAACCAACCCAACTTGGAAACATTGAAATTGACAGCTGAACAGGGGCTAATGCAACAATGCAAGGAGAACGCACATCGAATGTAATGAATATAGTGAATATAGTATCGTATAATATATGATATAGTGTCACGAAATATATATATATATCTTCATAAACAGTAAAGGGCAAATTAAAGATTCAATCTCTAGTTCCCCCATTTAATTTTCGAGTACTTATTTGAACTTCACTGAATATGAGTTTATTATGTGTTCCGAAACCAAAACTTCAAATAATCTACAGATTGTTTATTTCCAGACTTCCTACTCAACTCAATTAACTTCCATCTACCATTGATATCTTTACCTTTGAAAGAATTTTCCAATCCGAATTTTGAAGAATTAAAGTTGTAAGTATTGTTACGTAAACTTTTAAAATGTTCCTTCAGAATCAAGGCTATGTAAGATGATGTGAACCTTTATCTTAACGTAAGATCCGAAGCACATTAGCTTCCGTCGAGAATCGAACTACAGACTCCAGCGCTGAAGACCCTTGTGCTAACCATATAGAAACTTATAATTCTTATATATATATATATATATATATATATATATATATATATATATATATATATACTGTATATATATATTCACTGTTATATTAGTTTTTGGCTATTACTGATATTTCATATTTCAGTGTAGAATGGCTAACGTGCTGTATTGGGAACTATATGAATATTTTTTGGTGTAACATCCCACGATTATACTCTGAAGCCAAAAGTGACGGTGTGGATGATAATGAACAAAATGGCGAAATAAAGAAAGTGGAAGGAAGCTGGAGATCCCCGAGAAGACCCATTGCACAGGACAAAACTGTGTCCTACATAAACATTGAATGCTTACCTCTAGTGTATGGGGTCCCTTGTTCGACCCACGGAGAAGTAAGTTTCTGGTAGACAACATTGTGTCTGTGGATTTTCTGGGAGTACTCTCATTTTCTCCTACATCATCATTCCACTAATTTTTCCATCATCATTCGCTTGCTTTAATCATCCGTTTTCTTTGACCTAAAAGACGTAATCGTCGGACGTTAATCTGAAAGATTTTATTTTTTTTACTTCAAATATATATATTGAACAAATTCTTCTCGAATTATAGATATAAAAGCTCTTAAAACTTGACAGATTACGCTGCGGCCTTGCTGAATTTTCATTACCTATATTCTATTAGATTTTCCACCTTTTCGATTACTTCTTCGGCCGGAGAAAATTTGCTAAGACAGCGAAGGTCAACTTGCTATTTCCTTCAACTTCTTCATATTACAGCATGTGACTTCTTCGTTGTGTGAGCCAGGTTTTTCTTTCTTTTTCTTTTTTTGAAAAAAAAAACGATGCAGATTACGTTGGCCAATCAAGTATAGTTGTTTTTACATACCCCTTAGAAAGAGGTAATATTGAGAGACAACAGCGGAAAGGAACTGATTTCATCTGAAGGAACATACGAGTACTTTCATGATGTGATATCAGATTTTACTCGGAAAATTGTATAAAGCGACCCAGAAACTAAGCTAACAAGTTATGACATTGTGTGTTTATATACAGATATACACAAATAGTATGAGCATGAACATGAGCTGAAATGAGCTGAGTATGAGTTGAAAATTGCTGGTTTTCAGAACAAATACGCTATCACCTTGCATGAAAATATTGGCATGAAAATTTCAGTACGATATACTGAAACATTAGACGAATTCTTCTCAAATTAGTGTTAGTATCAATGGCGTTATTTGAGATTCCGAGGTCAGGGATAGTTTCCTCCCCCCTGAGTCTGAGATTTATATATATTGTAATCAATCACATATAATAATAATGACATACGTACCGATGAAAATGTGAAATACTACTTATATTGGATGGCCTTTAGCTCGCTCCTCAAGCAAAATTGAAATGACGCTGCTGTTTCATATGAAAGTTCTTTCTACGAGAAGTATCTGACATTTTATAAAGGGTTTGGGTGATTAGGCTGTAAACATTTTCAGTAAACTTACCATTATTCAATGCGCAACAATAATATTCACAATAAATTACAATCGAGATAAATAGGACAAATACAATTGAATAGAAGAATAAATAATGGGAAGGAGGCCTTTGAATGCCCTGTACTCTTGTATCTTCAGTAATATATGTTCAGAAATTACACACTTCAATTTGTACAAGATAATTATATTCAGGTGGGGGGGAAATAAAAGTTTTTTTTTTCACTTGAGTATTAGAAAAGACTTTCGTCTTCAAAAGCGTATGTGACTGAAAATTACAACACATAGACACAAATTAAGGATACATATATGTATATATTTTTAAAAAATGCTCGCAAGTACAAAAGCATTCACATCACAATTGCATTCTTATATAGTATGTTTATAGTACTAGAGAAACAACGACTTGGAAAGGTCAAAAAGTAACCTACAGAAAAATAATGTTGAGGTAAATTTTTTAAAATTCTTTTGCTTTCCTTTACAGGTAAGATGATGACTAAAAGACTACTACTTTGAAGGTTTTTCTTTTAATTCCAAAGGCAACACGGAGAAAATACATTTTAAACTTGATTTTAATAGTGTGAATTACAAATGTTTAGATGTTAGTCATTATTTTTTTTTAAATTGTGGATGCTATTAGAAAAATCGAAGATAATAGACAAAAAAAAACTGATTAGACCTATGTACTGTATATTGAATTTAGATTGTGAAGTTACATTCGTATGAAATATCTTCCCTCCAATATCAGGAAAACAATTTTAGTTTGTTACCTAATGTATTTGCTCAATGTAATTGTTTTTGTATAATTGTTAAAATAGCAAGTAACAAAAATTAAAAGGTCTAATGTTCAAACATATATGCTTCGACAGATTTCATTGAGCTGAAAAATGGCATGGTTCGAGTGTAATTGCGCTCTGTATACCCACCTTCGGTTCGCTTGAATAAGTTTATTCAGTCGTTAAACATTCTAGGGTGTATTGAGTGTTAATGGCCATCCTGCGTGATCTTCCTGCATGATATTTCATCCATACACCACCAACTTCTCATTTACAATGCATGATCTATAAACACATAAGAGTTGTCTGTGGATTTTCGGGTATGGTATTCGAAGTGATCATTCACACAATGCCCCACTGCCCCACTTCAGTTATTGTCTAAGCTTACAATACCACCATCAGTCATTACAGTCGGACATATTTTCCTGTAGGTGCTGTTTCCTTAAATCATTATGCTGTCACCACCTATAATAAATTGTATATGCATGGCCTATATATAACATGGTTAGTGGAAAGATATTTTTGAGAATATTATAAAGGTAACTAAGAACTTGCGTAAAGACAGAGTGAACATGGAACCTCCACAGAGCATCATTAGAATGTGTATGCTGTACGAGTTCAAACTTGGGATCAAACGCCGCTGCAGCGGGACGGAAGATATACTAGGCCTTTGGTGAGAGTGTCATGACTACGCGGACAATGAAGCGGTTGTTTAACAAGTTTAAGGACGGTGACGAAACACTCGAAGACGTATCACTTGCCCAGAGGCAAACACATGTACAAAATGAAGATCTTCAGGCAGCAATTGAGGCGAATAGTAACCAGACATGTGAAGAACTGGGACTACAATTCAGTGTGAGTGGAGAATCCATTCGGCAGCCCCTCCATCAACTTGGGAAGCACTACAAGTTGGATCGATGTCTCCCACATGATTTGACTCCGGTCCAGAAGGCAACGCGAACAGACACCTGTGTTTCTTTGCTGTCTCGTCTAAGGAAGGAGGCATTTCCGTTACCCCTTTGTCGATTTTTCGTCGGGAACCGTTACCCCTTTGTCGATTTTTCGTTACTTCAAAGACAAATCAGATGTTATAAATATATTATCCTCTCCGTCTTCCGATAGTTGAAAATGGCCAATCATGTCCACTATTACAAAATTTGAAAGTTAAAGTTTTGCAAAGGAATAGACTCGACAACAGGGATTTTCTGGTTTAGAATTACGAATTTCACAACTGTCTTTGTAGAAGTAATGTTTTATCAAAGCTTTTTTGTTGATCTTATACTTTGTAAAGGGAAAGTTGTAGTATTATTACAGGTGCAGAATACAATAATATATGCTTACTTACAATAACATATATAGAATACAAAGTTTTGCAGCATTTTAAAAAATAAAAAGATGGAAAAGAATAATCTTGTCATTTACCACAGAAAGCTTTTGTGATATCGTAGTCATGTTTTAAATCTGTATATAAATTAATCAAAAATGCATCTTTTGGCCCTATTATTACTATTAATTAATTATTGATTGGGAAATTCCAATCAATAATTATACAATTTTATAATACGATTGTATTCTTTATGGTGAACTTATGTCCAGTTAACTTTTTGCATTAATGTAGGTAAGCTTATGGCCGTTGAGCCTTCTACCGGTGAGTTTATATCCACGACCCGAAAATTTGATAGCTAGGTACGTTTTTTCTAGACAAATATTACACTAACAACGCCAAATTGCATGCATATTTAACGTCCTGTTAGAAATTGAGGGAACTTGCCTGAGAGGTTGTAATGTATCCATCGTATAGCTAGAACCTGGCACTGTCATACAATCATTTGATTCGGTCTCTGCAGAATTCTGTGAATGAGATTAAATTAGTTTTAATTAGAGGCCTGTAAAAACCACGCCTCACAATTATTTGATCAGAAATTACAGAAGTTCTTTAGCGACATGACTATGGTGTAGCCGGAAAAATGGCAGAAGGTGATTGAACAAAATGGTGTATATGCGGTTTCCATTAAATAAATGTATCCTCAACTTTGACCTCCAAAGGTTCAGCACTTTCTAGACAACCTGATAGCCTATTAGAAGGTTTCTCTTTCTTCTTTCTTACTTTTTTCAAAACATTTTTTTTAACAAAAGGAGACAAAGGTTAAAGGCTTCTGCAATATTGTACTTGTCCAAAGTTACAAGATGAGTAAATCATACCGCGCGCTTTTGGCAAACAGTGAAGCCACTTCTTCAGGATTTACAGGAATTTTCCAATCAATGTTCAGAAGAGCTAGACTGTGCACGCCGATTTGATTGATTGTGATAATTTGGAAAATTATCCAATCAATAAAACCAGGGAAACACAAACCCTGAACAATAAACAAGTTTATTGTCGGTCTCGATAGCAACAGAGGTTACACGCGATGGCAGAGAGAAATACCATATCTAGACATAGGCCGTGAAGCGGCTACCTAGATACAAAAGGCACACTGTTTCAATAACTAAACAAGAGAACTATTTAGGTATTATAAACTATTTATTTGAACTAAGGTAAGTTAGACACAAGTGAAAGTTAAATTCTGTCTGCAACACTGATGTTAGCTGACTTAATGAAATAATAAAATGGACAGAATACAAAGAGAATGGAGGGTGATAAAAATATGATTGAATTAAAGTAAAAAATGGTAATTTAAGATATTCGTCCACTGTTCCCAAGAAATCGTTTTACTTAACTTATAGTTGCTAGAAGACGCTCAAGGACCACAATTATGGCTGCCTCTTCTTAACCCATGTGGTGGATTCCTTCTTGGACGCTGTCTTCTCCCGGATGTTTTCCTCAGCTTCTTCTTTGAAAGATTGGCTCTTCGATTGGAGACTGCGTTGGATACTGGTTCTATATATTTGATTAAAATAATAACTTTACAGAGCACTGACGCTACGAAGAATTGGAGTTCCTCACTGGTTCCTGCCGCTACGAAGAATTGAGTGCTCCTCACTGGTTCCTGCCGCTACGAAGAAATTGAGTATCAAGAATCAGAGACGAATGAGCGACGAATGAGAGTGAGGCGTGGGTGTCTTCTCCTTTTCTTCCGGCTGGGTGGCTCGCTCTTAGGCTTCGTCGCGCTAGGCTCGCCGACTTCCAACTGGCCTTCCTGTTACCCTCAAGTGAGTAGATGAGTTAAGGACATCATCCTGATCCTTCTGTGAGCGTGGACGCTCACAAGACTAGAGAGTCTACATTGGCTCACTGCATTTCGTAAATAAGTTTTAAGCCTTTTCAGGAGTGAAGTTTCTTTCTGCTGAAGTAGTCAACTCAGGTAAAGTAGCTTACAAGGGAGGGTCACAAAGTGGCTCCACTGAGATCCGGACGAGATAATTGTGTTTGCATTTCATATGTTATAACTAGACGAATCACAAACTTATACGTGCCACCGATCGGGATATCCTGAGTTACAACATATTTTGTAATGTAAAAGCTATAAAGATGGCAGAATAGTTTGAGATTTGTCATTTGTTTGGAAACGGTAGGGTAAATGGGAAGCTCGGCGAATACGTATCCCATCATTTTCAAGGACACACTTTTTGAGGTAAAAAAAACTTTGCCCCAGGGCCCCCCGCAGGGTACCAGTTGGGGTCCAAATCAAAAGTTTCAAATGGCAAGTGAGGTTAGGTAGCACATCATTTAAAAGCTGTTGTAAAATGAAAGAAAATGGAGCAAATCTCGACTCTCTACGACAGCCCTGTGCAAAATGGCGGCTTGTTAAAGTGTGAACACAAACTTAATGAAAAGTCTATGGCCACCTTGAATACAAGAAAGCCGCTTAAAACCTATGTCATTCATAAAAGTAAAAATCTATATATTTTTTTCTCTATTATGTATTTAAAAATAATAGGAAGACTAAAGAGCAATTGAATATCGATTCACTTCAACCAGTGGCGTCCTTACGATTTTGTTTCGGGGGGGCTTACAACGACTCACCAAAGGTAGTCGTCAACCCTGGTTCGGCTAATAATATAAGTAAATCTTTAGTGGCAGTAATCGTTTACACCTTAAAATATCTTCCGTAATTATATTCACTAGTATTATCACCTTTTCTACGGAAATTACAAGACCATGATAAGTGTTAGATAATTTATTCGTTGATTCTCTTTTAACGTATATTCACACAAACTGTCTTGCAATCATACATATTAATTATATATCCATAAACAACTACATAGCAACCAACTATACAATAATAATGTATATTTCTTACATCTTAAAAACATTCTTCTTTTGTTATCTTTAAGTAACATTATATCAGGTATAGTGCTTGTGTAGAAGCACTTTCTGCCCAAGATACAAGTAATTATCAACCGATACAAAGTATCTCGTTGTATAAAATGTCGCCCGATGATGGGACTGAATATAAAAGTTACAAGGTAGCTTGACTTTTATATTTAAGAACCACTGGTCCGTTTATAATGATGGTATTATATTGGTTGTGTCCTTTACATTTTGATCGCCCCTCGTATATAACTTCATTAAGTTTCCTTCATATAAATACATTTATAACAAGTCGTCACTTACTAATATAATCAACGAAGGGTACGAAGTCAAAAACGTAAGAAATAATTTCGTTTTAAAACACATTACAATGATCAACAGTTTCAATCATTATTAAAAACGGTGATGATAACAATGTTTGGTCTTTCTAGGGCGCATTATATAGTAATTACTTTAGATGATATTTTACAGTATACATTATATCAATAAGGCGTCATGATACAAAAGGATCTTATTCGAGTAACATATAAGGTGGTGCATGAAGACAGTCGTCGAATAACTAGCTTAATAGAATGAACCTTATACTTAATATAATCCTTGATAATTAAGTTTCAACACAAATCACTATAATATAAATAACCTTTGCTTTTAATCAATTATGAATCGAACTATAATTCTTCACATTAACAAGAAAGAATTAAAATCATTTGAAAATTATCATTTATTGAAACAGAAGTAATAAAATATCTACGGATCCATTACCTACTCCTTTCATGTGTTGTACTTCAAAGTCATAAGGGTTGTTTTCATTATTGTCATTAACACATAAATTTGAAGATAAATGTTCATAAGAATCTATAACTGATATAGACTTAACCCTTACTACATCAACTGCAGTCAGTTTAAATTCGTACTTGCATATGATTCTAATAAAGTACATTGTACTGCACAATCGTGATTATGTTCCGCATTATTTTGTACATGAATTGCGTCATTGTTTTGATTTTGATACGAAGTGCCATCTCTTGAATTACGATTACGTCTATCCATGTAGTTTACTGTATTTCTGGAATTTCGCCATGTATTTCGACTGTTTTTGAGTCTACTTCGATTAAGTGATCTGACATAATTATTGTCACGATTGGTTAGGTTAGGTGGATTCCCAACATATCTTTGCCTATTTTGATCGTTCTGATTGTTTAAATTTGCTCGATTTGGGTTATGTTCCGTATTGTTCACATTACGGATTTAGATTACGAACAGGTACAAGGTGATCTGAATTGTTTTTAATTTTACCTACTCCTGCTTGATGATTCAGTGCATGGTATTGAGTTTCATAACATTGGACAAGCATTAATAAGTGATTAAAACTCATGCACTGCGTAGAAAACAGGATCTGTTGTAATTTAAACGGTAGTAGATTTCGAATAGATGCAATCACTCTAGATTCCGATTGCAACGGATTTACGACTTTTAATTCGTTATACGTATTTACAACAAAATCAACAACAGATTTGTGCAAACGAGGATTAAAAGGTTGGTTTCTAATCGTGGCATCTCTGTTTGCAAGTAAAAAGTCGTTTTCGTAATTTGCAATCAGCGCGGCTTTGAATTCCTCATATGTATTGACGTGATCTCGTACTGCTTTAAACCATAAAGAACATGGTGGGAGTAATAAATGAGGGATTAATTTCATATATTGCGATTTATCTATACACATTATACTGCACTCATCCTGAAATTTTTCTAGGAAAGAAGTAGCATTTTCATTACATTTACCACTAAACTTACTCATAGCACGTATTTCGCTCATCTTTACACTTAACTTTACATTCCTTTCACCATTTCGTGTTCGTGTTGAGTGACAATTTCTACCTACTGCGTTATGCGTGGTTCCACCATCTCTTTTACGCCCATCTGTATTCCTTGGATGGATTCTTTCCAAAATAATGTCCTCATCGGATGGATTACTTGAAGAAGAGATAACGTAAGGTCCACGTCGATCTGCTGCGGGTGAATGCGAGGGGATCTCTTGTGAACAAGGGAACTCCAAACGATCATTAACCATGTTGTTGTGGTATGCGTTGTCCTTAATCTGTAACGTCCTAATTTCCTCTTGTAAGGTAGATATCAATTGAGTATTTGCACGTATTTGGTTAGAATTATCAGTGACCTGGATCTTTTGCTGACGAACAGAAGATTCTATTACTTCCAAATCCTTTTTTACACAATTGACTTCTTGGATTACATGGTTGTAATTATCCTGGCAATCTTCAGATAATCTTTTTAGCTTTTCATCAAACTGCAATGTGATGTCTCTCACCGCCTGGATAACAGATTGTTTCGTCTCTTCTGATTTTTGATCTATTTGCTCTAATCCTCTACTCAATTCTTCTGACTTTTGATCTATGTGCTCCAATCGTCTACTCAATTCTTCATATTGTCTACTTGATTCTTCGGATTTCTGCTGTACCGTCTGTTTTAATTCGTTGGACATCTGAGCCAAATTTTGCTTCATGGCTTGTTCCTGTCGCTGTAATGCCATTAAAATTTTGTCTTCTAATGTCAACATTTCGGGTGTAATGGGAGCTATATTTTGCTCGTTGTTAACACTGTCAACAGTTTCATTCTCTACTATCTCACCGATCATAATTTTTCTTGTGATTATTCTGCCACTTCTGAGAATAGTTGAGTTCGTATTCATGAACCTTCTTACAGAGGTAAATTCACCCTTACTTTAGACTTCGGGATATGAATTTACAAGAATCCCGGGTGAGGTAAACCAAAAATTTTACAACGACTCACCAAAGGTAGTCGTCAACCCTGGTTCGGCTAATAATATAAGTAAATCTTTAGTGGCAGTAATCGTTTACACCTTAAAATATCTTCCGTAATTATATTCACTAGTATTATCACCTTTTCTACGGAAATTACAAGTCCATGATAAGTGTTAGATAATTTATTCGTTGATTCTCTTTTAACGTATATTCACACAAACTGTCTTGCAATCATACATATTAATTATATATCCATAAACAACTACATAGCAACCAACTATACAATAATAATGTATATTTCTTACATCTTAAAAACATTCTTCTTTTGTTATCTTTAAGTAACATTATATCAGGTATAGTGCTTGTGTAGAAGCACTTTCTGCCCAAGATACAAGTAATTATCAACCGATACAAAGTATCTCGTTGTAGGCTTTGCATGAAAATGTGAAAATTCTATAAGATATTTCATACTTTACTATAGTAAGTAAGATTTCGGGGGGCTTAAGGCCGAAAGCCTCCCCCCAATACGCCACTGACTTCAACTATTATTTCGTTCCGTAACAACACGTATGTTTTGTTCCTAATGCACGTTCATCACGGTTCTCTCGATATCATTTACGTGCATATAACGAATATGCGATGAACACACAACTCTTGACTACTTATTCATACTGCTACACAAAAGTTGAATATCTTGGAGTATTTTTCTAATTTTGTCATACGTAGTTCATACATAAAGGACTTGCTGCACCAGTCAGGTTGGGGTCTCTATTGTAACGTATTCGTAATAGTTACATTTGTATGCCATTCGTTGGTTTGATCGCAATATTTCAAGCAATACCAAATATACAAAAAAAAAAAAAAAAAAAAAAACTTCAATTATAAGATTGGCGAGCAGTACGAAACCACATGTAAGTCCTTTCAGTATATCAAACTGCGTCAAACTTTGTTAGTTTGGTCATAATATTTCAAGAAATACCATATTTATATACAAATTCATTTTTCATGCTGGCAGCCATATTGGATAATAGATGATACACTTTGATATTTTGTGGATATCTACTATTGACCATAAACGTAAATACCACATTTCGCTTCTCCAACACCAGTAATTTCAGCTGGACATGCGTTCGGATACATAGTGCGACGTTTTGAATTCAAGATGTCGTGTTTTTGAACATTTCGCATTTTTTTTTCATCACCTACTGATCAACATTCATGCCAAATTTGGTTTTCCTAGATTCAGCAGTTTGGTATGCCTATCCTTTCGACATAGGTTTAAAGCAGCCATCTTGGATTCAAGGTGGCCATAGATTTTCAATTAAGCTTTTGTTTACAACTTGATCCGCCACCATTTTGCACAAGGTTGTCGTAGAGAGTCCAGA